>NC_140486.1:116261099-116471099 GCF_964271855.1 Acomys minous | reverse complement strand
GAATGAGAGTGGGAACACCTTGAAAGTCTTTAATTTCCATAATGAAAATGTCATACTTCTAAAAGAGCAAAAAAGTGTGCTCTTGCAGTACAAATGCTGCAGTTTGTGACACCCAGTGGTCTGGAATCTGAGCTGGGGTGTTTCAGGCAGGGTTTTTTGGTGTGTGTGTGTGTGTGTGTGTGTGTGTGTGTGTGTGTGTGTGTGTGTGTGTGTGTGTCAGGAGGCATACATGGTATATGGTATTCATGTCATGTTCAAAAGGAAGAGTGCAGTGAGGTCGCACACCCAACACAGGTGAGTGCTGACAGCCACCAGGCATTCATCAGTTGTCACGCATGCTCAGAAGCCATCTAATACCACTAAATCTTTTATAATCCACAGGCTTAGGTACAGAAATTGTCTCAGATAGCGCTTGGGCGATGATGGGAGAATTCTGTAGGATGGTAGTGGAGCTACTGAGAAATACTGGGTGAACCTGTCCAGGTGGGGGGCAGGCAACAAAGAAAGGCTCCGTGGGCTCCGTGGGCTCCGTGGGCTCCATGGGCTAAAGGGCAATGGCGACTTCAGGGGCAGCCTGCCCCAGAGGCCCTGATGCAGTTCATTCCCAGGATGGGCAGCCTCAGCAGCAGCCAGGGGGTAATTGGGCCCTGGAGACACTGGGCTCCAGCTACAAAGCCATAACTCTTCCTTTCTACACTTGAGGAGCCCATGTCCTAACAATCTGTCTAAGGCTCATCTGGTCACTGTGGCCAGCCTGAGAGTCACCAGCCAGGAAGAAGTCCCTCCTTATTCCCTAAATCTGTCCAAGTGAAGCTTCCAGAGCCCCAGGTAGGATGAGGATGCTTCTCAAGCCAGGGTGGTCCATGCTGCGCTTTTAGAGTACTCTGTATAATGTGCATTGTAGAAGAGCTGTGTGTGCAGTGTGACTGAAACCCCATCATACATGTCCACACTGAGGCTGGGGCAGGGTTCACCTCCACAGCTGTACCAAGCAGGATGGAGGCTCACGGTGCTGCACTGATGAGTCTTGCATCTATAAGTGCTATGCTGAGTGGTTGTCTGTGGTCCTGCAATGAGTGTACATTAATGGGCATTGTGTGAGTACGGCATCATGAGTACTTTGCAGAGTGTGTAATGGGCAGGCAGTGTACTTAGTCTAATGAGGGCATGTTCAGGATTTCTGTGCAAAGTGTGTACTGATGAGTTGTTTGTTGCATAAGCATTGGTGGCTGTTGCGTTGAGTATGGATCTAGAACTGTGCTGAGTGCACAGTGTCCAGGACCAAATGTTGACATTTCAATGGCGAGGCCATTACTGAGTCAGCTTAAAGAGGCTGGAGAACATCTTGGAGGACATTGTAAGTGCTGCTGAAGTCGAGTCTCAGCCTTAAACCACACTAGCACTTTATGGCAGGCAACAGCTATGTTTCCTTGGGACAGCCCACACTGTGGCAAGTTTGGGTTCTTACCAGATACCCTTGGTGGCAGGAATCCCTATGCCAACTGCAAATCTGTCCTGTGCCGTGCCTTTTCTAGATGGTTCTTTTTCATCCCAGAACCTTCCTGTGAATTCTAAGCTTGCTGAGTCAACCTTACATGATAGCCAGCAAGTGCTCCCATCACAGCTCCCCAGGAGGAGCTCCCAGACATGGGGAAGCCACAGAAGCCTCTTCCATTGCTGCAGTGGCCTGGGTAGGCTAAACAACTAGGCTTGCCTGGCTCTTCTTTTCCTCTCTCCTTGCTGCCAGTATCCAAGGCTACTGCCACTGAGGACCAGAACCCATGCTTAAAACAGCGCACATCATTTTTTTTTAAGTTTTGGGGGACCAGAAATCAAAATGCAGCAGGGCTGCTCTCCCACCTGACCTTTGCAGGGAACCCTCCCTGCCTTTTCCTGTATCTGGTGACTCGAGGGGTCCTCAGGCCTGTGGCTGCGTGCTTTCATCACCTGCCTGGGTTTTCATGTGGCCATCCCTTCCCAGATGACTATTCTTCACTGTCTTTCATAAAGTCATTGTCATTTGAATGTTAGGCCCACCAAAAAGAGGTCAGAAATCTATGAGATCTGAGCCTGCCTTGGGACCATCATGTGCGTGCTATAGCAGCCAATGGGAAGGAAAGGACTCTTTCATACTGAGGGCCCAAGAACCCCTTACTGGGGCCCCAGTGTCACAGCCTTTCCCGGGGACACTGACCCTTCCCAGCACACATGTGACCATTGATATCATCTGGACATCTAAGTGTTCACAGAATATTCTTTTCTTTTGCAAACCAGAATTCTGGGGCTAGAATTACAGTGCCACAGGGGGCACCCCGAAAATCGCTTCCCTAGACTTACTTTACCCACAGCCTGCAAGCCTGCAGCTGCCCGCTCATCAGCACTAGTGCACCTTCAGCAGCCTGAGCAACTAAGTACCCATCACCCTCTACCTTTAGGTTTGGTGTCTACCCCATCTTAAGTGCTGCAGCTAGAAGGACTGCAGCCATGTGGCTGGGCCGACACATAAGCTTTACCGTGAGGTGCCAGGGGTCATTCATGGAAAACTGAAAAGGACAAGTATGAAGCTGAGCTGAGCATGTATGGCTATCAGTGTGTGGGGGGCGGCGGGAGGGTGGGGGTAGAAAGCACGGGAGCAGACCCAGTCCCTGGCCCAGAGGTCTGCAAACACAGTGAGATAGGGAACTGCCAGCCTGCAGCTAGGGGAATCAAGCACAGGAGTGTGTGAGAGTAGCTCTTTCATTAGCCCACACAGGCAGTCTTCTATCCTAGAGATGGTGTGTGTCTTGGATGTTTGTAGAAATCAGGTCTGTTGCCGTGTTCGCTGCCACTCTGCTACCTGCAAGAACTATCTGTGGCTTTGGGAGGTGGGGGCTGTCCTCGGCCCAGACCCATCCTCCTGAATGAATGGTGGCCTTGGCTCTGGCTCCTCCATAGCTGTGATCTGGTGGGCGTTTGCTACTCCATAGCTCCACGGCCAGGATCCCTAGTTGGAAGAACCAGAGCTCCTGCCTTCACTCCTGCCTGCCAGGCCTCCAGGAGCCTGAGGAGCCCCCAGAGTTCCCTCTACTCCCCATTTAGTTCAGAGTCAGCTTGGGTGCCTGCAACCCAGACCTTGTGCTAAAGCTTACTGCCTGAGCTGCAGAGATCATGGAGGCACGCACCATGGGTGTTGACGTGGCTTCCTCTGTTGGTGCTCCCTGTCCACCCTGAGTTCAGTCAGCTCTGGAACCCTTGTCCAACTCTGTCAGTGCTCCTGAGACCTGAGCCTGCCCCCTGTTCCCATGAGTGGAAAGCTTCTGCACGTGGCAAGCCCCAGCCCAGCCCTTTGTTTCCCTTCTGTTGTTGGACCTGCATCAGGCGGGTGTTTGCTGCATGGTCCCCAGCTGCTCCTCAACTCTCTAGCCCATCCTCATTCTGCCCAGTCCTCACTTCACCCCACATTTCTCGTCACACCATGAAGCCTCCCGGCCTGAATCTAAGTGGGACACTGGGTGCAGTTTCCCTCTCCAGCTCTCTAATCCACTTGCCTCAGGGCGGCAGTTGTGGCCCTAGAGGGTAATGCTCTTTGTCTGCTGAGAGGCTAACTCTTCCCTCAGTGTGCTTACAGGAACTTTCGTGGACCTCTTTTGGCCTCAGTTTTCCTATGATCAAATCAAGCTGACTTCCCATCCCTATGTTCAAACTGGGCCAGCTTCCTGGCTGCTCCTCTAGTCTGAAGCCAGGGAAGGCAGTGATGTCACTATCAATGTGTGGAGCAATAGTTCTCAACCTTCCCAATGATGCAGTCCTTAAAATAAATTCCCTCATGTTGTACTGACCCCCAACCATTAAAGTATTTCATTGTTACTTCATAACTTTAATTTTGCCGTTATGAACTGTAATGCAAATATCTGATGAGATCCCTGTGGGGGTCAAGACCCACAGGTTGAGAACCACCGATGTGGAATGTCAGACTGTGTGAGCAGATGAGAGTTCTTCCTGGTGTGCGGGTGGGGTGGGGTAGGTGGGGTGGGATGGAGGCGGGATCACATTCTCTTTATACTATTGCTTCTAGATTAAGGAACAAGGTCCGGTCTATATCCGCCCCTACAGGATAGCAAACACAGCCCTGACTATACCAGCTTTCTTTCTCTGCGATAAATGTTTATGATATGAAAGCAGAGCAGGACAAACACTAACTTTGGCACCTCTGATCCGAGGAGGAAACATATAAAATAAGTGTTATCATGTTTGCCCTGACTGAACAGGGGGGCGGGTGCCCAATGGTGGTTGGAGAAGCCAAGGCATGCACTTCCTAGATGTGAGACCCAAACCCAGCGACACAGCAAAGAAACCCATTCCGGATCCCAGCTACTCTCCTGATGGGCCACTGTAGGCTTCATTGGCCTTAAAGATCTACCCTCAGTAGTTCCTCCTGTGTCTGTCCCCTCTTTACTATGCATCCAAACCCGAGTGCACAGCTCTGCCTAGTCTAAGACCTGGCAGGAAAATGAATCCTTTCCCTGCTGCTCACGGGAACCAGGAGTGCTGTCTGTCTGCCAGCTGAGGTCACTGCCTGACTCCCTGTTCTCACATCAGCTGACACTTGGCCCTTCCTGTTGGCCTGTTGGTCCATTGCAGGTGCAGAAGGATGAGAGGGGAGAACATCACCAAGGTCAGCACGTTCATCCTGCTGGGCTTCCCCACGGCCCCTGAGCTGCAGTACCTGCTCTTCCTCCTCTTCCTGCTCGCCTACCTCTTCGTGCTGGTGGAGAACCTGGCCATCATCCTCACTGTCTGGACCAGCGCCTCCCTCCACAGGCCCATGTACTACTTCCTGGGCTCCTTGTCTTTTTTAGAGATCTGGTATGTGTCAGACATCATCCCCAAGATGCTGGACGGCTTCCTCCTGCAGAGGAAACGCATCTCTTTCATTGGCTGCATGACTCAGCTCTACTTCTTCAGCTCTCTGGTGTGCACAGAGTGTGTACTCCTGGCTTCCATGGCCTATGACCGCTATGTGGCCATCTGCCACCCTCTGCGCTACCAAGTCATCATGACCACAGGGCTGTGTGTCCAGCTTATGGCCTTCTCCTTTGCTAGTGGCTTCACCATCTCTGTGATCAAGGTCTACTTTATCTCCAGTGCCACCTTCTGTGGCTCCAATGTCCTGAACCACTTCTTCTGTGACATCTCCCCCATCCTCAAGCTGGCCTGCACTGACTTCTCTACTGCAGAGCTGGTGGACTTCATCCTGGCCTTCATCATCCTGGTGTTCCCTCTCCTGGCCACTGTTCTCTCCTACGGACACATCACCCTGGCCGTGCTGCGCATCCCTTCAGGCACAGGCCGGTGGAGGGCCTTCTCCACCTGTGCCTCCCACCTCACTGTGGTCACCTTCTTCTACATGGCCATGATCTTCATGTATGTGCGACCCCAGGCCATTGATAGCCGGAGCTCCAACAAGCTCATCTCTGCTGTGTACACCGTCCTCACACCCATGATGAACCCTTTGATCTACTGTTTGAGGAACAAAGAATTTAAGGACGCTGCGAGAAGAACTCTGGGGTTGGGTAATACTCCTCAGTAGACATTCAGTATTCTCAAGTGTACTTCAAATAAACCCTATTATGCTACCCAATTCTATTTAACATTTTTCAATAAAATTTAACAAACCTGCAAAACTACCTACAGTAGTGAGCCTTCATCCAAATATGTTTTCTGAGTGGGGACACACTCCCAGGTAGATGAGGCATTAGAGTCTCACCACTAGTCACCATCTGTATCCAGAGAACCACTATGCTGGTCTGAATGCCAGAGAGCAGCCTGGGTGTCGTGAGCATCATTAATGTAATCATTAAGCACTTATACTTGCATGTTCTGCTTTGGCTCGGCAATGTGTACGTGGGTGTCTCCTGTCTTTGCATGTAGCAATCCATGCATTGTTTCTCACTAGTATTCACACTGCATCAGCATGCAGCTCTGTGTTTTGCTCTTGGATGACAGTGTCATGGATACTGTCTAGGATGTGTAATCCTAGGTAGTATAAGATGTATGTATGGCCAGGTTCAGCAGAAACAGCAAGACTTTTTTCCAGACTTATGTAGTAGCTGTTTTACTCTCATTCACAGTATAGGGGGGTCTCAGTGGTTCCAACCCCTGGGCAACATCTAGTGCTGCTCATGTTTCAAGTCAGCCTTTCCGCTGGGCTCCAGAGGTGTCTCACAGTGACTTAAACCTGGTGTTCCAAACGTAAATGGTGTCCTGCTAACCTCGACACAGTTCCTCACTGTCCATTTGGATAGGACCTCTCTGATGAGCTTTCCACATCTTCTGCCCATTTTCATATGGGCTCTCTTTCTACACCATCTGAGCTCCCTGTCGGATCTCGGCCCTCTGATGCAGAATCTTCCGGTTAGTTATATGCTGTGACTTCAAGGCTCTTACAATGAAGAAATGTGTACATTTCATCTTATAGAGATTTTCCATTTAGGAAATATTTGCTTCTCCTAAGTTCATGGAAATATTCTCCCATGGCATTCTAGAAGCTTTCTCTTTTTAGATATTTAAACCTGTAATCCATCTAAAATTGAAACCATTTTCTACAAGGACCAAAAATCTGTCTAGCACTCACCCACTGTTTGAAAGGTCACACTCTTTCCTAGGTATTATCACCCTTTCACAAACCAAATTGCTGAAAACATATGGATGTGTGTGCTTGGACCCAGCTGCCTCTCTGTTTCTACCTGTTGTTGGGAGTCAGAGAGACCCAAGACTCTATCAGAGGCTCTGATGAAGGACAAAGGGACGTTAGATCTGTGTCCAAGTGCAGGAGTGGACTTAACAAGGCTGATCTGGGCTCAAGCCAGCACCTCAAAGGAGTCAAGGCTGTGGTTTCTGGGAACCCAACTCTTCTCCCTGAGCTGAGGTTATCAGTTCTAAAGCAGCAGTGTCTGAAGGATCCTGCGTTCTCTTGCCAACACAGTCTGGCTTAGCTTTTGGTTGACCTTGAACATATGCCTCCTGCAAATAGTATATAAGATGCTACGTTAATAAACTTAAGTAGCCAGCTTATGTAAGGCCTCCCCAGTCCAGGTCCCAGGTTTCTCTCTCCTCTCCTCTCTTTGCTCTCCTCTCTCTCTCTCTCTCTCTCTCTCTCTCTCTCTCTCTCTCTCTCTCACACACACACACACACACACACACACACACACACACACACACACACACACACCTCCTCAGGACCCTGCTACTGAAGAAGGAAGGAGGACCTAGTCCAGGTTACCCTGCTTCTTCGTGCACTGGTATTACAGGGCTTTCCCGAATGTGGCCTTTCATGTACCATGATGTCCATTAGCATGCCCTCCGTTCGTGTGCTTCTAGGCTAGGTTGCCTTTGTTTCTCTTAGGGCTTCCTGAAAGGAGGAGTTACACAACCTGCTTGTCAGCATCAGCAGAAGAAAAAGTCTGTGGGTTCTTATTTGTGGGATCGTGTTGAGTCTACAGATTAATTCTGAGATGGATGTTATCCTCATAACTTTGAGATTGTTTAATCAGAAGATAATGAGCACCTGTCTTCTGGAACAATTTCAATTTCTTGGTTAGCTTGATTAACAGTCCTTCTTTCCAATGCTCGGATTTCTAAAAATTCTAACACAAAAAGTATCTCCTAAGTTTAAATATAAAATTTCTGTTGCTTTATTATTCTGCACACAATATAATTTCAAACTGTCTTTTAGGGATAATGGCAGATTTACAAAATGCTGCAAAGAGATATGCCAGGCAATCCCACGAGTCCCTTCCCACTAGAGTTATCCTGCGTGACTAAAGTATAGCTCAGTGACAGGACACTGATGCTGGCATATCCTACAGAACTACAGTTCCATCGTGTATCCAGATTCCTGTGTCACAGAAAGCATACGTTTGTGGTGACTGTAGACACAGTGTAGCCGAGAAGCAGAGCAGTTTCATTGCCAGACGAAGAGATCTGGTGTTGCTGACTTGCAACATTGTAGCCTCTCCTCTCATTTTATTTTAGCACATAATATAACACAAATAGAACCACATCGCTTGGCCTTTGGAGAGTGCCACCATGCCCAATCCTGGACTATTTCTAATGTGAATTTAAAGAAGCTATATATTCTAGACACAGATCTGTTGACAAAGGTGCACTTTGTAAATATTTTCTACATCTGTAGTTGGTCTTCTCAATTCTATAAGGTCTCTGGCAGAGCTGATGTTTCTGGGTTTGATGAAGTCTACTTAACCTGTGTCCTTTTTTAAAGTATACATGTGATATCAAGTTAAAAATTATTTCCTTACTTCCACACCCAAAATGCTTCTCCTGTTTTATTTTTTTTTCTAAAAGCTTTGTAGTTTTACACATTACATTCAAATACAGGATCCATTTGCTAGGTTGGGTTTTTTGTTTTTGTTTTAAGGTTATTGGAGGTTCATTTGCTCCCCATGTCTAGCCAATCGCTCTCACACTATTTGCCACAGAACTGTGTTTGCACCACTGTAGAAACAGCTGAGATAGTTTTTGCGGATCCGTTTGTGGACGCCCTTTGTTTTGCTGGTTCTTGTTCTATGAACACCAGAGCCCCCATCACTACTACATGTTCTTGAGTTGTATCAGCATGTAATAAACTTCAACAATGGAAAAGTAATTCCTCTGACTTTATTCTTTTTAAATTCACTGTGGCTAATCCAGAATCCTTGTATTTCTGCAGTTTTATAAAGCTTGTGTCTGACCACTAAAACACCCTTTGTGGAGGCTTTAGTGGGACCTCCATTAAACCTATAGATAGCTTGGGAAGACTTGACATAGCATGTTTCTTCTGATCTGTAAACACACACACACACACACACACACACACACACACACACACACACACACACCTTCCTATTTTCCAGGGCTTTTTTAGATTTCTTACATCAGTGTTTTAAACATTGCAGCCTATAGGTGTGTTATATTTAATATAACTCAGTGTTACAGTTTACTCTGACCAAGCACAAATTTAGCTCCATCTTCTCTTCAGCTCTGACTTCTATGCTGTCAGCATACAGAATACTGTAATTCTGTGTGGCGTTTTGTGTTGCACAGCCCAGCTAAATTTCCTTATTTATCCTAGGGGCTTTTATGTCATCTTCTTTGGGGCTTCTGAATAAAATTCCTATTATCTACAAATAGTTTCATTTTTCCTTTCCTATATGTATTCCATTTATATCTTTTGTACTTATTTATTATGTGAGTCAGGGATTCCATGGCTCTGCTGAGTAAATGTAGGGAAAGCAGAAAGCCTTGCTTTTTATTCAAAAGGCAAATCCCATTCTTTTTCTATTCATATGATGTTAGTTTTAGGGTTTTGTGGGCATGCTTTCTGAATATGAAGCAGTTGCCTTACAGTCTTTGTTGGAGCCGATGTGCTCTATATTACAAATGAGTATTGAATTTTGTCAAATGCTTTTCCTGCATCAGGCATTGGATCACATAGATTTCCTTTGCTTTAATTTGATTGTAAAACATCAGATGGCTTTGCATCCCGTGACTATACACATTTGCTTATGGTGTACTACTCCTTCTGCATGTTGCTGGATTCAGTTTGCTGATGATTTCTTGATGGCTTGTGTGTATAAAGGATATGGGGCTACGGAGGTCTTAACTGTGCTGTCTTTGACAGACACGGCAGCAGAACGTGTGGTGGTAAGCATTACTCCTTCTGTTTCCTGGAGGAGATTGCACATATTTAGTATTATATATTTATGTATTAAGTAAAATTCTTCAGTAAAAACACGTGTTTAGGAATTGCTCTTTTGGTTGAGTGGCTTTTAAATTACAAATTCAATTTCTTCAATGCAGAACTACTAAAGTTGTCATATAATTGATATATGAAGGCTTAGGTATGACTTTTTCCTTTTAATGATTCAAAAGGTTATAGTTTTACACAGGCTACTTTGTGCATGTAATATACTTTGCACATTTCCTACTCCATTTGTTCCCAGTTTCCCTTCTACTTTTCTATCATCAGTACATAAATGATTTACCTATCTATAAACTCTAGGACCCACAAATAGGAAAAAGGATGAGATATTTGCCTTTCTGACTTAATTTGTTTAAGGTCATTTGTTAATAATCTCATTTCATCCTTTCCCCACCCAAAATAATATAATTTCAAGATTCTTCATAGATGAACAAAACTTCTTTTGTATCCCAAGCACATTTTCGTCATTCATCTGGCTGGACACTTAGGTTGGCTCCATAACTCAGCTATTGTGAGCAGGGCTGTAATAAACATTGAGGTGCAAGTATTTTTGTGACATGTTGACTTGGGATTTTGTGTGTGGTACAACTTGGCCATATGGTAGTTCTATTTCCAGTTTTTGAAAAATCTCCATACTGATTTCCATACAGGCTAGCTTAGCATTAACGTGTGTGTGTGTGTGTGTGTGTGTGTGTGTGTGTGTGTGTGTGTGTATTCATTCTTTGTTGTTCACATCCTCACCAGAATTTGTTGTTACTCGTTTCTTTCTGACTGCCATTCTGACTGGGGTGAGGTGAAATCTCAATGTGCTTTTAATTGCATTTCTTGGATCACTAATGACGTTTTTAAATTTTCATATGCTTACGGGCCACAGGTGTTCCATCATTTGAGACCTCTCTGCTCACGACTCTGGCCCATTTATTGACTGGGCTGCCTGGCGTTTAGTTAGCTCTTTGTATATAGCAGACATCAACTGTATGACAGGTACGTAGCAAGCAAAGGTTTCCTCACATTTTGTAAGCTATCACACCTCTTAGTTGTTTCTTTTGCTGCGCTTAGAAGGTTTTTTGTTTCATGAAACCACTGTTTTCTGTTGGTTTCTCCTCTGCTTTTCTTCCACCTTCCAATGGATACTTTGTACATATCTTTTGTTTTGTTTTGTTTTGTTTTTCTAGACAGGGTTTCTCTGTGTTAGCCTTGACCATCCTGGACTTGTTTTGTAGACCAGCCTGACCTCGAACTCACAGTGATCCGCCTGCCTCTGCCTCCCAAGTGCTGGGATTAAAGGCGTGTCCCACCATGCCTGGCCCCTTTGTACATATCTTTAAATGAATTCTATATTACTTACTTATGTTTGGAGACTACCATTTTTGCAGTGTTGTTAGTGGTGAATCTAGGTGTTGCAATATGCAGATAAATTTACAATACCTGCTGTCAGGCTGATTCACTACTCCTAGTGCTGGGCCAAACATTACTTTCATTTAGGTTCTTCTAGCGCACCCCCATTTTCTAAATACGATTATTCTGAGTATTTCCTGTATTCACATGAGGTATTACACTGATGATGCCACAGTTTCCTTTCAGCCACCAAGTGTGGTTTTAAAACTCCTTCACTGAGGGGCAGCTCTGAAACGTCCATTCTTTTACTCTGTCTTTCTGATGGAGTGCCCGGCCTTCTGCTGTCATTTGGAAAGTTCCCCTCTCCCAACAATGATTAAGAAAAGCCTTGCTGGAGATGAGAGCTGCCATCCAAGTTGGCTTATTCTTCCTCTGAGTGGCCGTGGAGTTCCCCCAATAGCTCCAGGAGAGCTTCAGGCCCCATCCAGAAACCCACTGGTCACAAGTCTCCAGGGAAAATAAAATGGGTGGAAATACTCCCCAGGTCATTTGTTGAAGCTTATGTTATCTTGGTATTAAAGTGAGACAAAAAGAGTCCCTAACTAAAAATCACAGACTGTTATCCTTCATGAACATGCGAAGGTTTCTTTTTAAAAGTTCAAGTACAACTCATTACTATAAGAACGACATATGGTAGGTGTGTAATACAGGGATTCAAGGCTCATTAAAAAGTCAATATTTAAAAATATCTCGGTTAACTCACTGTAAACCTGGGGCGGATGGGCCGACTTCAGCTTAAGTAGCACCATGAAGGTGCATGCAAGCTAATGGCATACGCCGTTTTTTCATGGTGCCACCAGCTGGAGTTGTCCAACATACAGACCTGTCGTAGGACAAGAGGTCCTATGGTCAGGACGCAAGGGGAACGTGGAGAGGACTCTCCTTCTGATCCCCAATACACTGGAAAGGACTCTGGGCTTTCTAGAAATCCAGAAATGCAGGAGAGGTGGTCCAGGACCAGCTGGGACTCCCTCATTATCTTCGGGACCGGGCCCCTATCAGCACTTCCTAGTTTCCTCAAAGTTTTCTTCCTTGGCCTCACTTACAGAGCTGAAGACCTTTGCAGGCGGCGACTGTAAAGTTGGCAGCTGTGGAAGTGAGGCAGGGAGCTCGGCACTGGAGATCACTGTTGTCCGAGCCTGAGGCCCCCTCGGGGTCTCAGCACTAAAAGAGCTCAGGACCTGGTTGTGTGCGGATCACATGCACAAAGCCCAGGCAAGGAGAGGGCGAAGCCACAGAGCCCAGATCGATTCCCTACGTCTCCACAGCGCTCAGGAGGGCTCCCTCACAGAACCCAGACTGGTAGTGGGCGACGTCCATAGAACCCAGGAAGTAGGTCCTCTCCTCAGAGCTAGGGCGTGGAGAAGGGAGGCAAATACTTAGCACAGAATCTGTGGTGAGAGCGGGTTCACCGCACAGAACTCGTAGAATACCCTTCGAGAATGGGTCACACTTTGTCACACACCTCAAGGCATCTGCGAAAACTCCAGGTCACTCTGGCAGCTTCTGTGCAATGCACAAGGCTTAGAAGGGTCTTCTCGGTCTTCACTGCACATAGTTCAACTGTCTAGGATCCAGCCCCAATCCCCTCCCAAAATGGTCTAACCCCAGGCCCTCAGAGCGTTAGTCTAGCCTAAGCACCGCCCCCTCTCTTATGGCCGGGCGACGGGCGCCGCGAACACCTTGGCCGTGACGTCATCTCAGCGCGCCGTAGACAGCATAGGACCCCGTCGCGCTCGCGTCCCTCTGGTCCTTGAGCCGGGGCGGACAGCGGAGCTATGGCCTTGAGACTGCTGAGACTTGTCCCGGCGTCGGCGTCCGCGCGCGGCCTCGCGGCCGGAGCCCAGCGCGTGGTGAGCGACGGGTGGCTAGCTTCGCTGGGGGGGGGGGGGTCTCTGCCTGTCGGCTCTAAGCCATGACACCCCGCCATTGTTGGTCAGACACTGGAGCTGCGAGCTCCTGGGGCCTCCGCTCAAAGCTCCGGGTGCAGCGATGTGGCCGGGCTCTCCCGGCTGCTCTTGGAGAACCCGGTTGCCAGAGCTCTGGAGCCTGGGCCCGCGCGCTCATCCGTTCAGTGACTGGCGAAGCTGCTTTGTCGAGCGCCTTGTAGGCGCTGGGGTGCCGTGATGTGGAGCAGCAATGGAGATTAGGGTAGATTGGGGAGGATTAGGACTTCCTGGGGTGCATGCTGAATAGTGGGCGATACTAGGTGCTTAGGGGACCGTGGCTGGAAACAGGGCACGTTTTATGATGTCATAACTCCTTTGCTTTCTCGTAGCTAGAACTCCGTAGGTGTTGTTGACCCCATAAAGGGGTTGACCTTCCTGCCGAGGATCTTTATTTTGAAAGCTCCGTCATATTCTGTGTTCCATCCTAAGTAAATTTTGCATGCATTGAATTCATTCCTTGTGCTGTGAAGTTATGTAGTTTCGCTCAAGGGACAATGTCATACCTCAGCCTTTACACACACAGAGTACTTCATATCCCGAAAATCCTTTTTGCTTAATATTCACTTTTTCCCCCCACTCTCCACTCATGACAGCCACTGCTCTCTTGATTGCTGTCATTTTGCCTTTTCTAGACTCATGTAATCAGTCATGCGTTACCTGTCACATTGCTTTCTTTGTTTACATTTACTTTTACACTTATGCTTAAAATTCACTTGTGGGCCTAGACAGATAGTTCAGTGGCTAAGAGTGCTTGTTGCTCTTTTAGTGTGTGTGTGCGCGCGCACACACACGAACACACACACACACACACACACACACACACAATCTAAATAATAAATCTTAAGCACACTTTTAATCCCAGCACGAGAAAGGCAGATCTATGAATTCTAGGACAGCCTGGTCTATAAAGGGAGTTCCAGGCCAGCCAGGGCTACATAGTATGACTCTTGTCTCAAAACCAAACCCCCAAAACAGCAAGAAAAAAAAAAAGGATGTACTCATATCTTTATGGTTTATTTAGTCAGTCCTTTCCATTGCTGGGTGGTATGCCATGGTTTGTATATATTGTCACTCATTCATTACCTGTTGAAGACCTTCTTGGTAGTTTCCCCTTAAAGGCAATTGTGGGAAAACCTGCTGTAAGTATGCAGGCAAGTTTCTTGTGGTAATACGTTTTCTATAAATTGGGTGATGTGTTTGCTGGGTCATGAGACTGTGGTTTTATAGCCATCTGTCTTCCCCTGGCTGCCCTGCTTGCAGTCCTTAGCAGTGCAGAGCATCCTGTTGTGCGCTGCCTTGCTGACCCTGGTGCTAGCAGCCATTTGCATTTGTGAACATCTCCTGGTCCTCCTCGGAGCGTCTTCGGTGCTTACTTTTGCGTTATCTTTGTGAGATAAGTTTGCTTCTTAACTTTAAAATTCGCTGCCCTTTCAATTGTTCTCCTTTATTTATGTGCACTCCACTGCCCTCAGCTTGGTGTTTTTTATTTGAGGGGAGTGGATTATTTTAGCTTTCAAGTTTGGTGAATAGACTGGGAGGCTGCTGATGAGGATACCCTTTGCCTTGTGGATGAGAGGTGTGAGAATGGCCTTAGCATTGGTGCAGCAGGAGGGGAGGTGATGCTTCTTCCACAGCACTGGGGCGGTCAGCATCTGTAGGTGATAATGAAGTAGAAGGGAGGCAAAGACAGTGCTGGTATTTCGCTGTTTGCCGGATCATAGACAGTTCCCATTGTTCAGGACAGCATTCCCCAGGGGGTGGGGTTAGAGTGTGGAAACTCTTACTTAGGCTTGAGTCTTGTAGCTTTCTCATGCTTAACATGTTTACTCACTGGTAGGGTAGTTAGGAATAGGCTGAAGACAGAAGCCTAGATCAGACAGGTGCTTTTATTTTGTCAGGTACTCCTTTCCTCTGCCATCTGTCACAGCATGCGTCCATCTTTCTGTCCCTCTGTTCACTCATCCATCCCGTTTTCATTAACATAGCAAGCATCCTTGCTTCCAGCCTTGTTCTGAGATCAAAGGGGGTAAACAGTCAACTCTCAGAGCTTGCCCTGAGCAAGAAGGGAGTCAGATCATCAACCAAGAGGGGCCTTAGTATTTTACATAACAGCTGCTAATGCCTTCAGTAACCACAGGGCTGATGTGATAATTGTGTTTTTCAGGGACAAATTCACACCAGTGTGGATTGCAAGCTGAGGTATGGGCTTTTGGCCTTCATTCTTGGTGATAAGACAACCAAAAAACTGAATGAGTCCAGCCGAGTGATCACAGTGGACGGGAACATATGCTCTGGGAAAAGCAAGCTCGCCAAGGAAATCGCAGAGAAACTAGGTATGGACATCATGCAGAATGGCCCCAGCTTGCCAGGTGTGCCAGGCTTGTCGCACTTAGAGTTTGGCTGTTGACTAGAAAAATTTAAGTCTAAGGTAGGTCTTTACAGTTTCTAGTGGCTTGTTGCTTGAGAGGCTGCAGCAAGAAGGTTGCCATGAGACTGAGGCAAGCTTGGGCTATGTAGTGAGTACTAGACCAACCATAGCTTCATGGGGAGACCATATCTCAAATAGACCATATTGGGGGCGCCGGGAGGGGCAAGTAATTAATCTCTCAAATGTGGCAAAATTTAAAATCCATTACCAATTGGAATTGCATTTTCCCCAGGAGAGCAGCAGAATGCCTGCCTGAGCCACCCTACCACAGTTATCCCTGCACTTGCTGCCACCCGGGGTGAGGAGGAGGTAGCTGGCCTGCTCCTCATGCAGCCGTCTGCCGGCTTGCTGTTTGGTGACGTTGGACAGCAGCAGTAGGCTGAGGTGGGCAGGGGCTGCGCTGTGCTGCTTGCTCACAGGGAATGGAGCAGTGCGCTCTTTAGCTGTTGCCCACAGCACGTCTTGAGTGTGAGATGAAGTGTGGACACAAAGGTGACTTTCCTTGGTTCTGATGCCAGGCTCTGGCAGTAACGGTTACACTTCCATGTGTTTCTGTTGAGCTACACACAGTAGGAGTGAGTGGCCTCCCCATGCTTCATCCAGGTCATCTCTCCTTAGGCATGAGACACTTTCCAGAAGCCGGCATCCACTACTCAAGCAGCACCACAGGGGACGGAAAGCCCCTCGACACGGAATTTGATGGCAGCTGTAGCCTAGAGAAATTTTATGATAATCCAACAAGCAACGATGGCAACAGCTACCGCCTGCAGTCCTGGCTGTATGCCAACCGCCTCCTGCAGTACTCAGATGCCTTGGAGCACCTGTTGAGCACAGGTACCGCTGTGTCCTGGGAGGGGATGGTGGGCATTCTCCTTCTTGATTCTTTCTGAGTAGAGGTTTTTTTTGAAAAGGAACTTTGAGGCAAGTTCTGTGATTCCAGTAAAATCATAAGTCCTTGAAATCCCTGTTGATGTAGGCTCAGGATAGCACGGGAGAGCTGCAGCCTGTAGATGTTAGGACGCTGCTGTAAGCATAAACAGGACGGAGGACAGAGTGTACCGGTGACTGGGAGAATGTGAAGTCACTCTCATGAGGATGGACTGCATGTCCTACAGAGGCATGGATGACAGCCAGTGGTTTCTGAAGGGAGAGTGGCCAGGCTGGAAGTTGCCACAGAACAAAAGTTAAACCTTGAAAAGATGGCAAAGGTGGAGGAGGCAAAACATTCAGGGTCCCAGGACCTGTCCAGTTAGAGCGAGTGTGTCCTCATATGCTATTTAAGCTGAGTGGGAGCCTGGCAGCAGGGACCAGGAAGCAGTTAGGGCCTGAGAGGAGAGCAGATGACGGAACAGGAACATATGTAGGTGAGGTCAGGGTACAGCCCCTTCCCTGTCCTAGGAAACAGCAAGGGTTTTAACTTGGACCTGAACCCAGCATTTCCTTAAAACTAACAGTAAACATACTGCTGATCCTGTAGCCAAAGCCATGTGCCAGGAACAGTATTCACAGTGGTACACAGTAGTACATTGTGTGGGGGGGAGAGAGGGTGTGGCCAGCATGTAAGGCTGTGCCTACTCCTTATAGCAGTGGCTGCCCTGTGGTTGATGAGCGGATTGTGTGGGAGAAGGGTAGCTGGTGTTTAAGGCTGTGTCTACTTTGTATAGCTGCCCACGATTGATATATTGTGTGAGAAAGACTGGGTGGTTTATAGTTAAGGCTATGCCTGCTTCCTGTGGCAGTGGTTTCGTGTGGTTGATGGTGGGTTTAGAAACAAGTTAACTGCCCCTGAGAAGTTGGCTCAGAGATTCTGAGCTGTAAGAACAAGGATGTGCTTTCATCAAGGCCTCATATAGCTCACAAAGCTGCCTCACATACTTGCATTTGGGACCCACTGCCTAGGACTCTGAGTTCCTGAGTACACAGCATGTGTCCACAGACCCTGAATCGTGCTGGTTTTTATTTCCCAATTTTATTCATGAATGTTTTCCTTCCATGGGTGGAAGGTCTGCTCTTGTTAGTATTATTGCTGGAGTCTCCCTCTTGGGTACTGTGCCTACTTCAGGGAAACCCAAGCAGTATTTTGGACATGATGCTGGCCTTCAGAGCAGTCCATTTTCTTGTAGAAGCATATCCTACCTTATTTTCTAATTACTTGTTTCTTAAATTAAAAAGAAACACTTTACGTGTTAAGTGCATAGTGATTTGTTTCCTTTTCTTTTTTTTTTTTTTTTTTTTGTGTGTGTGTGTGTGTGTGGTTTTTTTTTTTTGTTTTTTTGTTTTTTTGTTTTTTTTGATACAGGGTTTCTCTGTGTAGCCTTGGCTGTCCTGGACTTGCTTTGTAGATCAGGCTGGCCTCGAACTCACAGCCATCCACCTGCCTCTGCCTCCCGAGTGCTGGGATTAAAGGCGGGCACCACCGCTGCCCGGCTAACTTGTTTCCTTTTATGATATGTTCAATCATTAAATATGTTGTGAGTACCTGCTGTGTGCTAGGCTTATTCCAAAAGCCAGGAACACTACAGAAAAGAGGCTTATAATTTTAATAGGGTGAAGACTGACTGGAAATAGACATGACGAGTGAGTGGGTGGTGAGTGCCTCGGAGAAGCTGGTCCTAGGTGAAGCTACGTAACAACCAGCATCTCAAACGCACAGAACAACCAGTTTTCTCTCTGTGGAAGGCAGGGCCGGGCCCATTCTTTCATGGGGGCAGGTTCTGTCTAGGCCCAGCGGGAGGGATTGCAGGGACTTTTTGTCTTGAGCATCTTGGGTGATTGAATTACAGTGGGTGCAGCTGGTGGTGATGGTGATAGAGGTGTGACGTGGCCAGCTGAGAGTGGTGAACTTGGAGGTCTTTATTCTGAAGGAGAGAGGAGGCCACTGGGAGGTTTGAGCTCTGCTTCAGTTCGGGAGTGCCCTGCTGCTGCTGAGAGGGAAGGCTCAAGATCTAGTTGGGAGATGCTGTCTTCTGTGGGCTTCCCGTCCACCTTCTCATTGAGTGTGATGGGAGCACCGACCTTTGGCTTCTTGAGCACCACCGCCTCAATGACAAGCGTGTCCCCGTGTGGCTGCACATCTCTCATGCTGAAAGACGTAGAAGACACTGGACCTGGAGAAAGAAGTGATCTGAGATGGTCACCTCACTGCTGGTCCAGAAAGTGTACTTGACTGAGTGTTAAGCAGTTCTCTGTAGACTAAAAGTAACACTCTGAACCAGGCTGTTCTTTGGACCACGATTGCTCTGAGGCACTAATCTGAAGCCGCTGCTGAAAGAGAACAAGATAGTTTCTTTATGATGGGGATGGTCTCAAGAGAAACAGGAATGTTGCCTATGGCACAGCATTGTATCAAATGCTGGAATTCCACCTCTTGTGACACGATCAGGACATGAATTTGTCCCATTTCTAGACAATGAGATAATGAAGTTATTAACTGGAACTTGAAACATTTTTATACTTAATCTTTATATTCAGAAGAACAACAAAATATGTTTGAAAGAACTTGAGTGTGTGTGTGTGATGAGTAGAACAGGATGCGCAGGAGGAGCTGACCTGGGATCTGGGAGGTCACGGTGACACTGAAGCAGCTGATGTAGGTCGCATGGTCCTCTTCTGTCACGGGATGGAAGAGACAGTGTTACCCCAAACAACAACAACAAAACCAAACCAACCAACCAAGACAGCCCACTGTGGTTTTCAGTGTGTCTCCTACCTGTGGCATAGTCTTTGAAAAGAATAGGAACTACAAGTGGCTGGGGTTTGGTTTTTGGTTTTTTCGTTTCTAAAAGGAAACTTGTAGATAGCAATACTTTTTATCCATTTGGTTCACATTTTTTGTTTTAACAGGACAAGGTGTAGTCTTGGAGCGCTCCATCTACAGTGACTTTGTCTTCTTAGAGGCAATGTACAACCAGGGCTTCATCCGGAAACAGTGTGAGTTGTTTCATATCCCCTCTGGCTTGCTTGTGCCTCAGCTGATGGGTAGGCTGCTGCAGAGGGGAGGGTATTCTGAATTAAATAAATGCTGTTGCATATCCTATTCCCCAGGGGAAGAGGAGGCCCACTAAGCTCCCGTGTGCTCTTCATCCTAAATAGGTATCTTTGACCATTCACTTACCCTGTAAGCAAAGTAGCATCCTTGCTGTTCAAGAATACTCAGGCCCCCACAGCTCTCACAGCCATCCCCCAGAGACCCCTGGTCCTCAGTTCAGCCCTGCAGCTTCACTGGTTTTCCTGGGCCTGGGTAGCTGATTTACTGAACTCTCCAGTTCTAGTGTCTGGTTTTGATGGATTTGGGCTGTTTTATTTCACGCTCTGTCCCTGCACAGTTGCCAGTGTCATTGCTTCCCTCCAGTAAATTGATGAGCCAATTTTAGGAACATTGCATTGGTTGGGTCACTGGAAGGTGACAAAGGAGAAAGAGTAAAGGGCTTTTGGTTAGAGTCGGCTGGCCTGGGAAACCCAGGGAGGCTGGTGTAGCTGTAAAGAGATTGGGCAGTGCTGTGCTAGGCCTGGGTCGATTTCAGTGTCAGGCTCTTGCCTGTGTACTTGATGGCTGCACCAGTGGGCACTGAAACCTGAAGGTCAGCCTAAGTGTAGTTGATCAGGGAAACTGAGGCAAGCAAAGGGGTGGTTGTAGTCTGAGGTTCTGGCTCTGCTGTACCCTAGTGGCCAGAGGCCATGCACCTGTGTTTGTAGAGCAGAAAAAGTGGGCAGAAACATTTTGCTTCTGCCTGAGGGGCAGCCTGCCCTATACATGCTAAGCAGCAGTTGAGGTTTCTGGGGACCATTGTGAGCACAGCTCTGCCTGGATGCTCATGGAAACCAGACAAGGCTTTTGCTATCCTAAGGGCAGCAGAAGTGATGAGTGGCAGAGCAGCATCCCTGAGCACCCCTCAGCCTTACCCAGAGTGCTGTGGAAGGAACACACCTGTGATCAGGCTGATGTGTGGCAGGGGTGGAGTCATTGCCAGGGGCAGCGCCAATGGTGAATGGCCTTCAGGGACCATCCACTGAGTGCAGGAGGGAGTGAGGACAGGCGTGTTGTCAGCACAGGCTAGGGATGGTGATGTAGAAGGAGGGCAGAGGGACAGCCTGTGGTGGTGGTACATGGCATCAGGGCATGCACAAGCAAGGACCGGCACCTTATTAAGGTAGGAAGCTTGGATATCTTCTGGAATACTGAGGGACCACTGAGCATTTTAAGTGTGAGAAGGAAGATTTGATAGTCACTGGAATGTCTGGAGAGAACATATATGGTGAGGGAAAGTCCAAGGGGAGGAGGCTAGTTGGGAGGAAGTGGGGAGGGAACAGGTTGGCCTAGGTTGGAGGACACACTGGCAGTAGGCGCTATCTACTGAGGAGGCTAAAGCTGACAAGGAAGGAACAGTGGTCACTCTTGCAGTAGCACAGCAGGAGAGTGATGGAAGACCAGTTTCTAGAATGAAGAGGAGTCAGTGGGCAGCAAGATGGGCTTCTGTTTGGATAGCCTGGATGTGGGATTCTCTTAGATGAACTCAGGATATACCTATAGGCAGATTCACCTTGCTAAGGCCTGAGGAATAGATGGCAGCAGGTGTAGTTTGTGTCAGCACTGACAGTGGGGCTGTTCTGACTTGTTAAGGCCCCTGAGTGGCGACCAGGTCGTGGGCACGATAACTGAGGAGGCAGAACCCCCAAAGGGAAAAGCTCCATGGCTACATGTGCACAGGGATAGCTGGAGGATGGGAAGGGGTTGGCCATGCCGCATGTGCTGTATGTAACTGGTGGTCATTGGATTTCACCTGTCTGAGGTTGCTGACTGTAGCCAGTCATATTAGTACCAGGATAGGGGAAAGTACATTAGTTAAAGCCAGTAGCATCCAGTGAGGGAAAATGGCTGAAGGAATGGGATGTTGACACAATTAAGTAGGCAAATGGAGATGGGACAGAGGAAACAAGGTAGTAAATTACCTAAATAGAGGCAAGACTAGTACATTGCAAGTCTAGCCAGCAGGGCAAGGCATAGCTTTCTCCTTTGAGTTGTGTGGGTTTGTCCAAGGCAGTCTGTGCAGGTGCTCCAGGCCCATGGGCATGCCTCTTCCATCATACTGTCCCTGCTCCAGCTTGGTCCTCTTTGGTCTTGGTCACAGACCAGTCCAAAGATAGCCTTCAACACAAGTGACCACAAAGGTCACTGGCATGCTCTGAAATGAAGTGTATTTCCATGGGCCTTAGTGTGAGCACACACTTGTCACTTGTGGATGATTTACCATGGAAACAGTGCTTTCCCAACACTGCACAGAGGTGTCCAAGTGTGAACATCCCACTGTAAGCCTATGCATTCTCCCATGTGGGGGCTAGTGTGGATAGGGTGTGCTTGATAGCGCTGGGTTGTAGTGCCTTTTAATGACAAGTGTCTCTGGTCACGAGATCTATGTGATGTCTGTGTGCTGGGTGCCGATGGTGAGATGACTGCAGCAGTCTCAATGCTCAGTTTATTTTTGGTGTAAACCTGATTCAGTAGATAGTTATGTGTAGTCTTTCAAAGTCTCTGAGATATTCTGAACCCAGGTCAGGGTAGCATATGTTTTTCAGTTAAATTATTTGAGAAATACTTTGAACTCCCTAAAAACTCATAAGAAATAGATACACAGAGTGTGTATCATAATCCCAGCTCAACAACCATATTAGGAGAACACTGGTGTGCCTCCAACTTGCTCCGGAAGCGAAGTAGACATACTCGGGGTCTGTCCTGTGGGGGTGGTTAGATCATGCTTTAGATCCCCATGTGCCAGAGGCAGCCTGTAGCTGTCTAGAATTTGACAATGATGGGCGCTCTTGTAGGTGTGGACCACTACAATGAGATTAAGCGGCTCACTCTCCCAGAGTACCTGCCACCCCATGCAGTCATCTATGTTGATGTGCCTGTGCCAGAGATACAGAGCCGGATCCAGAAGAAAGGAGATGTAAGTCATGAACCATGAGAACCAGGCATCTATCTTGTGATCAGCATGTGACAGGTGCCAATTCCCAATGGCCTGTATAGAGTGGGACACATGTGCAGGAAGTCCCAACCAAGAGTGCACATCTGTCCCTGAGCCATTCCTGTGGGGAGGCAGAGAGCATCTCGTTTGCCCTCCCTGGACCCTTGTCTTCTCTAAGCGTCTCATGTCCTGTTATCCTGGAAACGAAAGTGATTTGGATATCCTTTCAACTGCCATGTAAATGAAAACCTCCCCCCTCCTTCACATGCACTGGTTCTGTAGAGCGCCATGTGCTTCCACACCTCCAGCTGCCCCTTTTGTTGACACTCTTGTTGGCTCCCAGAGAGATTAATAGATGCTAGTCCTAGGGGAGACGGGGACTTTCCATGAATTGGCAGAGGTAAGGTTGCTGCAATGAGCCTCAAGTGGCCATCCTCGGTGCTGTGTCCTCACAGGTGCTCCAGGGGCATCTTCCCTAATGCAGGCTTCAGGTGTCTTTTAAAACACTATTTATTACTGTTATCATATGTAAGTTGGAGATGGGTGCACGTATGGCAGCACACAGAAATCAGGACCACTTAATAATGTTCTCTCCCTCCCCTTTATATGGCTTCCAGAGATTAGTGTGTTGTCTAGGCTGTATGGCACAAACCTTAACCCACTGAGCCATCTTGTTACTCTCCAGGCGGACAGTTTCTTGACAACTAAACCATTTTGTGGGTGCCTGTCTGTGCCACAGGCTGCAGAAGAGCTCACCCTAAGTGAACGGGAAGAATAAGTCAGGACTTGTCACCAAATTAGAGGCAACTGCAAATACTTAATTTTGCCAGTAAAATAATTTTCATCACAATTGTTTATGACAGATAGTCATAGAGAAATCCTGTCTTCGCTCTAGAAAGCAATTTTGTTATGCTAAATAAAGTATTGTGAGCCCAACATTGTGCTGTCAGCCATGTTTTTTTAAAGTCAGGTCTTAATCCCATAGTCACTTTATAAACATAGCCGCTTCAGTGGGAGAGGTATGTGCTCTTACTGTCTGTCAGTGCTATCTGTGCTTCCGAAATGTGAGCATCTAAGACTCACTGGCCAAGTTACTAACAACTCCATGTTTTACCCAGGATCAGTGGGCAGAGTGTGCAGTGGGTGTTCTTGTGTTGGGTGTTTACATTTCTGGGAATCTTCTAGAGTCCTCATGCATGATCTTGCTTCCCTTTGGCCGTGGCTAGCAGTGGAATCATTCCCGTTGCCCAACAGTGCTTTTGTGGCCCCTCAGCTGTTCGTACTGAATGGCTGCATCTGTCAGACGCAAGTGTCTGCGGTGCCTGCATGGCACGCACTGTGTGCAGCAGGTTCTCCAGGGAAGTTGGTCCCTTCACCTCTGTGGACAGCCTGCAGCTGACCGTCACAATTTCCTGTGTCTGTTCTAGGTGCCAGAGCTGCAGACGCTCAGGAAATGTGTGGCTGTTTTTTTGAACAGCTTCAGTGAGGTGTGATTTGTGCTTGAGGATGTGCACCCAAGCTGAAATTTACAACTGACTTTTAGCAGACTTAGCAAATTACGGCAGCTCCCTTCAGAGTCCAGTTTTAGAATAGTTCCTTTATTTTGTAAGTCAAAACAGTAGGCCCAGTCATTGTCTTCTCCCGTGCCGCTTCCCTCCCACAGGTGTTTCCTAGCACTGCTGTACTAGGTTACAGGGCTAGGACTGTGCTAACTGGGCAGGGGAGGTCCCCCCCCAACAGCTCGTGTTAGGAGAGGAGCTCTGTAGTAAGCAAGGAAACAAACAAGTCACAAAAGGCGAACCCCGGAAAAGAATGAATCTTAGCTTTGGCTAAATTGTCAAGTTTTAAATACTGAAACTTGCCACTCTTAATTGAATTTTACTTATTTTAAAATTTTTTAAATTTATTTTATTTGCATTGGTGTTTTGCCTACGTCTATGTCTGGAAGAGGGTGTTGGAGCCTCTGTCACTGGAGTTACACACAGTGGTGAGCTGCCATGTGGGTTCTGGCAATTGAATTTTAAACCGTTTTAAAATTGTCTTCAGATGACAAGGAAGTGAGAGAGTGAGAGAAGGAGAGGGGGTGGTGAGGCAGAGAGCAGAGAGGACAGAGAGGTCTGCAGTAGGGCAAAGCTGAGGCAGCTGGGAGACGGGGAGGACCTCCCAGGCTCTGAGCCGTCCTTGTCTTCACCTGATGTGAGGAGCGGCAGAAAAGCAGGCTGGCTTTCCCGAGAGGCCTTTTGAGAAGCCTTTTCCGACTCGGCTCTGCAGAGGAGGATCGTGACATGGGCTCCTGTAGTCAGGATTAGTTCTCACTGGATGTGAGCCCCTCCCTGTCTCCTGAAGCCCTTGCAGCTTGTCCCTCCATAGAAGAAAGCGTCTGCACTTGTAGTCATGGGTACGTAAGAAGCTGAGTCTAAATGCCTGCTGCGCTGCTTTCTCTCCTTTGTTCAGCCTCATGAAATGAAGGTCACCTCCGCCTATCTCCAGGACATTGAGAATGCCTACAAGAAAACCTTCCTCCCACAGATGAGGTGAGCCCAGCACGGTGCACACATGTAAGACTCAAGCTGCCTTTCAGAGACGGGAGCCCACAGCTTTCTCTCATGTCCACTGCCTCGCTTGGGCTGCAGAGCAGCAGGGCCTGTTCACCTCAGGTTTTGTGAATTTGTTTGGGTGGGTTTTTAAAATGCTTTACTCTCCCCCCCTTACATCCTTAAAATTCTTGATGCTAAAAATAAACCTATGCTCCTCTATGCCAAATCTTAGCACCAGAGGTCCTATGCATTCTTGTTCTGGGAGCAGCTAGGTATCTAGAAAGATTGCTTGAAACACTCAGCACACCGTGGAGGAAATCCATAAGTACAGTCCCATAGGTCCTTTTAGCTGGCATTCAGTGATGTTGGGCTTAGTGTCACCAGATCGTTCTTCTTCCATCTGGGGTAAGTTGAAACATGAGGGAAGTGTGTTTTCTTCACACAGTTCTCAGATCCTTGGTATACTGTGTGTAAGGGAAGATGTTATAGTTAGGTTGTTACTGAATAATCTCAGGGTGTTGCTTTAGTTCTAAAGTAAAATTATGAGTAAAAACCAGATGAAGTAAGTGATTTTTGCCTCCTGTGGTAATATGTGGTGGCGTGAACACCAGGATACCTGGTCACACACTGGGGGATGCTTGGATCAGAGTGGGGGCTCTCGTGGCTACTGGACGTTTTACCTGGAAATGCTGACATATGCCTCTTGTTCTTCTTGCAGTGAGATGTGTGAGGTTTTGACGTACAGTGCCTGGGAAGCTGAAGACTCAACCAAGGTGGGGCAATGCTAGCCAGTGGCAGATGCTCTTAAACTTGATGCACAGGGTTCCCCAGACCACAGGACAAATTTGATTTCTGCTAGTTTGAGGAGCATTAGCATTTCATAATAAAACTCCATAATCCGCCTGAGCCACCCTGCTTGTCACCCTTCCTGAGCTATGAAGTTTTTGACTTTTTAAAAAATAGCTTTGTTGGATTGAACTAGAAATGATCATAGTGAGTGAGTTAACCCAGAAGCAGAAAGACTCAAATGGTATATACTCACTTATAACTAGACACTAGCCCAAGGGACATGTCCCATGAAAGTCTTCACCTACCAGGAAAGTGGGATAGATGTGAGGACATCCTATTGGGACTCTAGGTGAGAGAAGTATGGGAGAATGGGGAAATAGAAGGATCCAGAGGGTCCTAGAAACCTACAAGAAGAACATTATGACGGGCAGATCTGGGCCCAGGGGTTTTGCACAAATGTGGCACCAACCAAGGACAATACGTGCAGCAAACATTGAACCCCTACCCAGATCTAGCCAAGGGACTGGTCATTCTCTACAGATGAGTGAAGAGTGGGGACTGACTTTCACATGAACTCTGGTGCCCCATATTTGACCATGTCCCCTTGATGGGGAGGCCCGTTGGCACTCAGGGGAAGGATAGCAGGCTACAAAGAAGAGACTTTATACCCCATGATCATATCCAGGGGAAGGAGGTCCTTCTCAGTCACAGTCATAGGGGAGGGGAATAGGGTAAAAGTGGGAGGGATGGAGGAATGGGAGGATAGAAGGGATGGGATAACAATTGAGATGTAATATGAATGAATTAATAAAAAAATAAATTTTTAAAAAAATAGCTTTGTTGCCGGCGGTGGTGGTGCACGCCTTTAATCCCAGCACTTGGGAGGCAGAGGCAGGTGGATCGCTGTGAGTTCGAGGCCAGCCTGGTCTACAAAGCGAGTCCAGGACAGCCAAGGCTACACAGAGAAAACCTGTCTCGAAAAATGCAAAAAAAAAAAAAAAAAAGAAAAAAAGAAAAAAAAAGAAAAGAAAAAAAGCTTTGTTTGTATGATCTTAAAGTCATAGACGGCAAAGATGCAAAATGCTGTGGGACATGCATCACAAAACATGACAGAACCTTGTGTTATCCAGAGGAAAGTTAATCATTTAAAAAGAACTGTTTCCGTAAGTCTACATTTTGTGAAATTCCAGTTAGTCTTAATGGAGTTTTCAGGGAACTTAATGAGTAACAACCAAGAAAAATCTGTAAAGGAGTAAGTCAGGACAACTACTCTACCAAGTACAAAAACATGCTCAGGAAATGAAAACATTGAGTCGTTAGTGCAGGAAGTAGCAAATCACCCAGGTATTGTGAGTCCTCTGCCCACCAGACTCCAGAAACAGCATGGAGAGACTGTCTTAGTTTGGCAAAGAGTTCAAGATTAATAATAATAATAACAGTAGTAGTAGTAGTAGTAATAATAATAATAATAACAATAATAATAATGTGAAATGGGTGGGAAAGGTCATTTCTTAAATGGTATTAAGGTAAATAAATGCCCATTTTATGAAAAAACAACACTAAAGAAACAAGCTGGAGGCCAGCCTGAGCTACATAGTGAAAAGACCAGCCTGGGCCACACAATGAGGCCCTGTTAGCAACAACAAAAACTAACACCAAGCCTCCCATGGGAGGTCTACGTTTTTTTATTCATTGTATCTATAGCTCCAATTACCAGCCAGCAGGCTTGGCCCAGTGAAGCATGCTTGTAACGCCAGCACTTGGGAAGCAGGGGTGGGAAGAGTGCTGCAAGTTTGGGGCAGCCTGGTCTTCAAAGTGAGTTCCAGGCTGCCCAGGGCTTCAGGAGTGGAGCTAGTAAACAATAAGAGGCATAGGAATTCAAGACTCCTGGCTCAGGCTCCTCTGACCTGCAGAAGGATCTTTCGAGCTGATGGCTGTGTGCAGCCTGTGTGCTCAGTTCCTGTCTGTACAGAGGATGCGAGGAAGAGGACCTGGTGAGCTCTTCCACCAGGGCACGGCCTCTGCTTCAGGAGGAGCCTGGGTTCTAGTATGCTCACTGCTTCCTGCTTGAAGCATGCTTCTGAGTTACTGGCTTGTCTTACTTGGACTGAGAGGCCAGTTTCATTACCTTTCTGGACCAGCGCCAGCTTGTTCACATCCGTTTAATTTTATACCTTTTGATTGGTGTTTAGATGGTGTATCTAGAATATCTTAGAATAATGAACCTTGGACCTTTAAGTGAGGTCTGAGCGGGCGTGTTCTGGAAGAGCTTTGAGCATGAGAAGATTGCCTCTCTGAAGGGCAGTACTGGGGGCCTGGGCTCTCCAGGACTATGTTCCGGTTCCTCTGCCTCTCTGTGGCTGTCTTTCCTTCCAGAAGGAACTCATTTGGGAAGATAAAGGTGGCCCTCAATGTTCGCTTTTCTTCCAGTCTTCAGGACAGCTCTGTCCCCTTGGTACTTTGGAGTGTTGATGTGGCAGGATCATGCTGAGCAGCACTCAGATCCCACCATTTTGTTCTTCATGACTTGTATGCTGTGATTCTGCCAAGAGTTTGTAACTTGCAGTGTTGCCTCATTTACAGTTCTAAGCTGGGCTCTGTTTCTGTTGTTTTAGGTGGTAGAGGACATTGAATACCTCAACTACAACAAAGGGCCTTGGCTTAAACAGGATGACCATACCTTCCACAAACTGCGGATGCTGTGAGTCACTGGGGTGCTGTTGGGGCAGGAACAAGCTGCTCCTGGGTGTACACTGCAGGGTCTCCTGCATGCTGTAGAAGTAGACAATTTTTAAATTATTTGTCAATTGCAATGGCCAGCACTGAGGTATTTACCCTTTTCTCCTCTGAGCAACTCTGGAATTCTCTGATGGGCTTACTACGTAGTTGTTTACCATTATTAATTCCATCCTTATTTGCTTATGCCTTGTGCCAGCCTTGGTTTTAGTTTGAAAGACTTTTGTATCAAGTAAAATTTCTGCTCTCAACAGAGACACATTTTAGTGGGAGATGCAAGCAAACAGGGCATGGAACTATTGAGCAATAAAGGCCACTCCCAATTCTGACTCCTGGTAAGCGTCAGACAGAGGGCTGAGTCCTACTCCCTGCCTCCCCCCCCCCCCCCCCACCCAGGCCTCTTCATGCAAAAGGCCTACACATCTTGGTCATTCAGCCTAATAACTCACAGTCCAGGACTTGTGCGTCCTTCCCTTCAGTTAAGACTGCAGGGAGCACCTTGCTGCTACATTCACAGCAAAGCACAAGCTCCTACTACAGTCTCAGGGAGCTTCCCAGCAAACTTCCACACCACAGCAAAACGCGAGGCTCCTCCTGTTTCTCACTGAGTCTGTCAGCAAGCTTGCAGCCCTCTGCTGGAATATGGAGTGCATCCTGAGCAGGTACATCTCCAGGCTGCAGAGCACTCACACAGGGCCTACAGGCAGGGCTGAGTGCTTCACTCCACTGACCAGGAGGACTCCGGAGGAGCCTTTGTCTTGTATTCAGTGGAGAGCATACTAGATTCTTTAAAGAGACTTTTCCAGAAACAGCAGGCTACTTTTAATGATCTTAAGAATTGTTATTGGGTCAGACTATATAAATAAATATAATTACTTTTTTTTTTTTTAACAAGATGATTCTGTAGAAACTGTTGGTAGTGAATACTGTCTCTGTAAAGAAGTACAGTTAGGGTTGGGAGATGACCTACTTATTAAGGGGCTTGAGTTAATATTCCATGCACCCCCACAAAAAACTGGGCATACTTGTGCATGCTTATGTGAGGCAAGGGGATTCTTGGGGCTTGCTGATCAGCCAGTCCAGCCACATCCATTCAGTAAGAGACCCTGTCTCAAAAATTAAGATTGAGAATGAATGAGGAAGACTCAGTGTTGCCCTTTGGCCTCTGTACACATATAGAGATGCACACATACAGGAACACCAGTTTGTGCACATGTGTACACAGTGATACAGTATAATTAAATAAAAATCAAAGAAAACCTGCTACTTTGTTCCCAGAGTAAAGAATTGCCTTGTCATGTAGTTTCTAAATTTCAGCTTACATTCCTCTTGCTTGTTTATGTGGGTTGTTAGTCTCCTTCTCCAGCCGGTGAGTTTTTCAAAGAACCAGGTGGTGTGTGTTGGTTTTCTGCTGTGTTTTCAGCTGGTGGGTTTTGCTCAGTTCCTGCTTCCTTAGGACTCAGCTGCTCTACAGCATCTCAGGGTAGAGGCTCACACAGCTGAGTTAGACGCTCTGACCTAGCAAAGCCCTGGTTCACTCGGTTCCTCTCTAGGCCTGCTTTCCTGCAGCCCACACATCAGATAAGGAGTATTCTTAATTTCACTAAGGTCAAATAGTCTAAGAGTTTCATGTGACTTCCTTGTCTCACGTGATTTATGATTGTACTGTTTGGTGTTGTGTCTGGGGTCTTCCAGCTATCATCCTACCCCCGCCCCCAAGCCCCAGCGTGATCTAAAAACATTTTGCCTATTTCACCTCCATTCATGGTCTTACTGGCTGTCATGTCTTTTGCCTTAGCACATGCTCCATTGAGCAGACAGTGTGGGTCCTGCTGTGGAACAGGGCGTGCTGAGCCTGCCTGTTGATGGATCTGAGGCCTGTGGTGACCTGATCATCTGTGTCCTCTGTTGGATCTGTCAGTTCTGAAAGGGGTAAAGCTCAAGCAATGCCCGCTCTGCTGGGTCTCCACTGAGTCCTGTTTATTTTTGCCTTGAGTTTTGGTTCTTGTTGTTAAATACATCTTATTAGATACTGCCATCTGTATGGCCTGTATTTTCCTTTCTTCTGAAATTTGCTCTGACTGAAGAAGATACTTTTGCTCTCAGCAGCCATGGTATCTTTTTGTCTATTCTTTTACTTTTAAATTGTCTCTACTTTAAATCATTTACACAGCAAATAGTTAGGTCTTACTTTTTCATGTTGTCTGACAGTTGTGCTTCTAAGTTTGGCTCTTTTAACATTAAAGTCACCAGTAATATTGAAACCCATTTCTCCAGAGTTTGTGGTTTTTACTTATTACATTGTTTTCTCTCCTCTGAATTTAACTGATCATTTAATATAATTCTGCCTTTTGTATTAGCATTTGTTACTTTAGGGAAAAGAAACACATTTTCAGTTGTTGTGTTTTCCTGCCATTCCCAGCTTATCTGTGTCCACTGGTGTTGACAAGAGGGCAGGTGGCTGACAGCAGGATGCACCCTCTGTCCCTTACGGCATTGCTGGCAGCATTCCGCTCTGCTGTGACTATAGTCTCTTAGAATACTGTAGCTGTCATCTAAGAAATGTGCAGTTAGCCTGCGTTAGCCACAACATCAGAGCCAAGTTTAATATATATATTTTGTGACTGTGCTGAGTATGTAGAGACTCTTCCTCCTCGGTATTCTTTAAGCGTTGTGGTGTGAAACTGTGTCCATAGTGGGGTTACTGAAGTGTATGGCAGGAAACGTGGAGACTGTGTGACATCACAGTGCTTCTTATGTCCTTAGAGTTTTCTGTCTACAGCGTCCCTGGAAACATCCCTGTGGATACCATGGGATGCCTATAACTGGTTGATACGGAGCTAAACGTTCAGTTCCCTGGTGTAGGGGTGTGGGGTGTGCGTGTGGAGGGTGTCCATGTGGGTGTGTGTGATTTGTTAGGTTGGTTTATAGGCTGCTGTCCTGATAGTCTAGCAGTAGCTGTTTCGCACTGGAGGGGCTGAATCTGGTAGGTGTTCAGTCCATGAGGCTGGATTTCTCTCTAGTTCCAATCTGGCACTGAAGGCCTGGGGGATTCCTGGAGTCTTAAGAATACACTGGAATCCCAAAGAAGTTGGTTCTAGTATTGATATATTAATACTGCAGCAACAGGATAGATGGGCTTGCTGGCAAGAATGAGGACAAGCAGGGGGAAGGGGTCACCTCCGTCTATCGCCTTGACTGCCTACAGCCCAGTAGTCAATATACAGTCCGTCACACATTAACTGTTTCTCCATCCAAGTAAAATGTACAGCCTTATGCACTGCCCATGGTTGTGCACACTGTGAAGGACCCTTTAGTGTCCTTTCAGGGTTCTCCAGAAGGTAGTATATGCTTTGAATCCACATTCAGCATGTGGTAGTGCTCCTCCTATAGCAGTCCAAGTATCAGGGTGGAAATGGGAATAGAAATAGGAAATAGGGACTGTCTTCCCTACTATCCCAGTAGGGAAAGCTTTGCTTCCTGACCATATGGCCTTATGACATGCTGTCCGAGAACTTTGAGTACTAGAGAGTGGCCTGTTACTGTAAAGAACTTGACCATGTTTGTTTGTTTGTTTGTTTGTTTGTTTGTTTTGAGGAACATGGATGGTTTTGGTGCTTTGGACTAGTAAAGCAGTTCAGTTTTATAAGCAGAAATTAATGGACTGTTCTAGTAGGAACTTGAAAGTCAATAGCCCTGAGGGTAATGCAGATAGTGAAAGGCTTGTGGAGTTTCAGAGGAAGCAAGGATTTTACAAACAACCAGGCTATATCTTAACAAAGAATCTGTCTGCCTTCTGCCCTTGTTCTGAGAACTTGCCTGAAGTTAATTAGGTAATGATCTAATCTCTTTGGCAGAGATATAAAACAGTGAGCCTGTGGCATGGTTATTATTGATAACCCTACATTGAAAAAGAGCAAGTGGGACAGAAATGCAACATACATAATTTGGAGAAAAAAAGCACTAGAAAGTTTGTTTATAGCCAAGCCATCTCTTTCAAGAGCGGCTTTAATTGTTTAAAGAGTTAGCGTCGTTAAAGGAGAGTCCACCTGTTCACATTGGAGGAATAAGATGCCCCAAGACAAGCCCCCAGCCAGCTAAGCTTCCACCTTCTGAGGAGGCTTGAGCAGTTTCTCCTTTAGAAAGCTTCAGTATACCAGTGTGGTCAAAGGCCAAGAGGGGCCATCCCAAGCTCGCAGCTGAACTTGCCAATGCTATTTAAATGTTACTGGCTCTAGAGGCGTGAAATATGCAAGAATTGAAGGGGCAGGGATTCTTTTTCCATGGTTTCAGAGAGCTGTGAGTCCAGACAGCATAGGGCAGGGAAGTCCCTGCATGAAGGCCAACCCAAAGAGGACAAGAGGCCATAGAAGATGATTGCATGAAGCTGAAAGAGTAAAGCTTGGTTTGCATTGGAAACCCCAAATTTTGGAGATGCCAGAGCCATGGGATGTCTGTCAGAAAGACAAGGAATAGAACCAACTAGCCCAAGATAGATAGATAGATAGATAGATAGATAGACAGACAGACAGACAGACAGACAGACATTCTGTGCCGTTGCATGTTGGGAGGGTGTGATTTGCTTGTTGATTTTACAACAGGCCACAGCTAAAAAATTGTCACAAATATCAGAAGAGACTGAAAAGCATTAAAACTGAAAGACTATGGGGACTTTAAAAGTAAACTGAATGTATTTTGCATTGTGGTGCGACTGGGAGCCTGTTGAGGCATGTGGGGAATGCGACTTGAATGAGAAATCCCAGTAGACTCTGGTATTTGAACCCTTAGAGCCCAGTCGGTGGTGCTGTTTGGGGAGGGTGTGGAACCTTTGGAGGTGGAGCCTGATGGAGGAAGTATGTCACTGTGGGTAGACTTTTAAGGGTCAGAGTTCCAGTTTGCTCTCTGCTACTTGCTTGTGGTTGAAGGGGTGGTCTTTCAGCCCCCTGCTCCAGCTGACTTCTGCCATACCTCCCCACCATTATGGACTCTCCTTCTGGAACCATAAGCCAAAGCAAATGCTTTTCTTAAATTGCTTTCAGCCATGGTGTTTTTTATTACAGTATCAGAAAAGTAACTAAAACACTCCTCTTTTTAAGAAACATTATTGTCGCTTTGTTGCCTGTACCTTGTATGTGTGCTTTGCACAGTGTCCATGTATGTTGGTGACACCTTTTACTTTTTGTTTCTAATTTTGCATGATAAGCTCTCATCACTGGCACTGTCTGACCTTCATTTCTGAAATCTTATTTGCTGCCATGTGACAGCGCCATCAGGAGGATATGCAGCAAAGTCCTCTGTCCTCCATGGAACCCCTGCTTTCCAGATGACGAGGCCCAGCTCAAAGACCTTGATCTGCTGAGGCCCTGTGCCTGCAGTCTGTGTAGGGCTGTGTGGAGGCTCTGGTTTGTTTTTGAACTCGGAGAACTGGAGCTGCTCTGTCATGTGTTTGGGGTTGAGTCTGAGGCTGCAGTACTGTGTTGAGCACCTCCCTTTCATGCCAGCCCTCATGACTCCCTCAGGTCGACTCTGAAGGCTGATGTTCTCCACTGTGGTTTCTCTCCTGTCCCTGATGCTCTCTGCCATGGTGGTTTGGTGCTTTCGTTTTGGAGCTCTGCTTCTAGTCAGCTACTGATTGCCCTCACTGTTTTCCAGTACAGCTCCAGAGCGTGGTTTGTCTTGTTTGCTTGTTAAGAGTGTTCCTGTTCCCTTAATGCAGAGTGCTCCCAAGCACTGCCATTCTGTTTGTAGATTAGCTCAGGACTTCGGCCTCCATCCTGGTGCAGCGCCTGGTGATTATCTGAATCCCTGTGTTGAACTTCATTTCGTCACACAGCCTGCAAGGAGTCACTGCTGCCCTGCCACCATCCTGACACCTGCTGATGCTGTGGGGCTGTCCCACACGTGTCTGTGATCCTGCCCTGTTAGGATCAGCAGGGTGTATGAGCTGGCATGTAGGAAAAGAGGACTGTCAAAGCCCCGGACAGAATTGCTGAGACTAGGGAGTATGTCTGGCTTTTGACCTCCCACAGATAATACCATGTCATTTTCTAAATGTGATCTGAAACACGTGTTGATCAGACCCATGCTTAAAAGTCATAATTTTGGTAATTACTTAGTTACATGGTTATCAGGGCATAGAGCTGTGTCCTGTAATTTTCCCAGAGTTTCTGAGTTACAACATCCAATCAATTGCTTTTATTTAATTTACTGTGGCTTTGTCCTTTCCCTGTCTTGTGTCCTCTCCTCAGTTTCATAACAGTTTTCAATGGTAATTGTGTTGATTTTAATTTCTTGAGTGAAAATTATGATCTGTTTTCTGAGACAATTATTGTAAACATGCTACTTGCCAGTTATACTCATTTGGTCCAGAACTTGACCAAATTATTGCTTTAGAACATTTCTGTTTAATTGTCAGTGCCCCCACCCCCAACACAACCCCCCAGCTTCCACAGAGCCCCACCTGCTGCCCATGAGGCTCACTGCGGCTACCGAGACCCACTTCCAAAGAGAGATCTAGTACTGTGGAGACAGATGGAGCTCTCCATGTGGCTTCAGGCAGAACTGTAGCTCAGAAGGAAGTAAAAACAGGCTGTGGAAGGTGGGAGAGAAGTGTACTTTGTCCTGTTGGAGAAATCTTCAATCATAAAACCTCAGCTGCTGTTCTGTTTTCTGCTATCTTGCCTCAGCCGTCTGTTTAAAGCTGCCTGCCCGTGGGACTTCTACCAGTCTAGCCATCACCTCAGGGTTGGACAGCGGTGTGGCAGGGACATTGTGCTCAGCTGGGTTTTTCCATCTGCAGAGCTGAACCAAGCATTTATTCTGTGAGCAGAACGCCTCAGCTGCTCTTTATGTTCCGAGTCACTAAATGTCCCTAGTGCCTTCCTTTTTTAATTATGTCTGACCAAGGATGTTCCCTCAAGCCTGGCTGAGAAGTGTTTCCTGGAGATGTGCTGTGGCTCTTCTCACTTCTGAGAGCTCTGCTAAGAGTTCTCTCACCAGGTTTGAGTAAGGTACAGAATAGAGCAATGGATTACTTTTAAAGCCACCTCATTCTTTTTCTGGGTAGGTGTAAATTGTAATTTTGACAAATTAAACATAGATGGCGCTGTTGCTCTAGATTTCACATGCTCCTGGACATGAAGTTCTGTATTTTCCAACATTTTCTAAGAATTTTCAGCTAGAGAAAACCAGACACCTCCCTACCACTCTGATATTTACCATGTACTTCACTTTTAGTTGAAATATTTTGTTACCACTTCAAAAAAATTAAACAGTAACAGGTACAGAATAGTTCTGTGTGTTACAGTAGAGTGTGTAGTCATCCACTGCTGGCATAGTCGTGGAAAGAGCTGTCAGTGTGCAGCTGAGGAGAGGGAGTGCTAGAAGGTGACGGGCTTTGGTACTGTGGGTGCATCTAACCGCTACACAGAGCAGGCTCACCACACACGGCAGCTGCGTGGCCTCTACTGCTTGCATGCTTGAATTGTTTTTAAATGTTTTCATATCTTTTGGCAGAGAAAACCAACTGGATATGAAAGCTAAGAAAAGCACTCTGAATCTTTACTGTGTCCAGTATGCCATTTACTAAACAAGTGCAAACCCACATGGGAGGACAGGCAGGCGGGGCTGCCCGAACAGCTGTTGCTTGGTGTGGGCTTTGGGTCACTGAACCATAAATTGTAGGAGTGGTGTCTTTGTGCCTGGACATCAGGCCATGCTTTTGCTGCCACTCACAACGCTCAGCCTGTCACAGCTCTCATTTCCCCATGGTTTCCTGTGGAAGCATGCCCATGGGCCCAGGCACCTTGCACTGCATTACTCTTAGGTGTTTCTCATCCTAGAGGGGTCTGGCTGTCTGCAGATCTGCATAGTGAGTCTGGACACTCCTTAGGTCCAGCCACCAGGAGCCAGGCACACTTACAGAACCTCCACTTGGAAATTTCAGGCAAGAAACATCCTTTGTTGCCTTTACAACTTAGGTGTGTCTCAGTACCTATAGAAAATGATGACTTTGCTTCTCAAGCCTGTAAGAAAAACTTTAGTGCGTTTTCCCCTTAAAGGGTTGACGCACACTTAGAACAGTTGCCTTGCCCTAGCTTCCCAAGTACAGGGCCTTCAAGCATTCACAGATCTCACGGCTTCATGACTGTGCCCAGACTTAATGCTGCTTTCTTTATAAATAAATAAATAAACAAATAAATAAAGGTTTGTCTTGTCAAGCATAATGGTTATGTTGAGACCAACTTGAAGTGAGCTGTAACAACTGTATAAACGTTCTGCCAACAGCAGAATGAAAGGCAAAGCAAGGGAAACACCTACAGTTGGTACTATTAGTACCCAAACTGAAACTGACCTTGGTAAGTGTGGCCCCATGTTTGTGCTACCTGGGAGGTCCATGTGGCACTGTCCCTGTGTCTTTATACACTTTACCTGTCTCCCCTGCTTTTATTAATGTTGCAAATTTTTAATGAGGGCATAGTGTGCATACCATGATGACCTACCATCTGCTGGTAGCTTTCTCCCTGCTATTGTGGGTGAGGCACACATTGGTTCCATTTTCCCATTGCCCAATTATTCATCCAGTGCCCACTGTCTGCAGGCACCAGGGCTTCACAAAACCCCCTCAGTTCTGGAGCTGTTTCAGTGGAGTGGATACACGGCCCCAGTGATCTTTGGGAAAGATGGCGCTTCTAAGACACCTGCTTGTGAACAGCATTTAATCTTAGGTTTTAGGGGGTGTTGTTGTTTTATAAAAATATTAGGGATGATAGGACAAAAAGTAGATTATTGAATCTACTCCTCAACTTAAGGTTTTAATTGTTACTTACAAATAAGGTTAATTTTAATTCATTGATACAGAATTTTGTATATTAATGTAAAGTAAGTTTAATTTTGATACATTGAAATAGAATTCAATTTTAAGATTATTCTTCACACATATTTCTACTCTAATATGAGGTATTTTACACATACAACTCAATTAAACATGGTTTGCTTCCAGTACTCGAGATAGTGCTATTGCAGGCTGTTTAAGATAATTAAGTAATACAAGTCAATTGTTAGTTGATCAACTCATGGTCATGTCAAGTACAGGAATATACATCCTAGGTTTAACAGATAGATATGATTCTATAGATAGATAGATAAGGTAAAATAGTTAAATAAGGTCTTCAAAAACCTCAGAGATCTACAGAATATGGCATTTAAAATGTTTTTATTATCTTAAGGATTCTTTGAAAATTAGACAGGTTAACTCCTGGCAATACCCAGCCTACCTCAAAAAAGATGATGAGCATCAAAGAACCTCCTTATGGAGATAGATGGCTTCAAATGTGGCAAACAAGCCACTGGACAAAAATGTCCTTTTATTTGCCACAGACAAAATTCTGCCAAAAAATGGGCACACTTGGATGCAGGCAAAGTTGATGGCCAGACTCTGCCAAGACTAGGTAAACAAGTCCTCAATAGTTCCTGCCTCACAAATATGCCTGTCAGATATACCAGGCCAGAAGGCTAAAGATGATGCTCCAACGTTAGAGTTTTGGGTGACTGTTCAGGCAGCAATCTGTCTCTGTCATTTTTTTCATTTCAGAAGATGCTAACCTGCACTTCCTGTTTACTCAGGTAATTAAATTTATTCCTTCTCAAGTCTCTGATGGGATTGAAGACCAAATAGTTAGTTTTAAAATTAAACTTAGTTGTTTAGAAGTTAAAGAGATACTTCTAGGTCTAGATAGATACTTTTAGGTTGATAGATGTAAGCTTTAATAGATACTGATTTAGGGTCAAAACTTTAGACTCACCAAGATAGAATAGATAATATTTCTTCAAGGTTGCCAAATACCTTTTGATTAGATATTATGTATGTAAGTCTTACCTATTGATTTTTTAAATAATTTTTATAATTGTTCTTACAGTATATAAAAAAAATAGCTTTTTATTTAGACAGAAAAGGGGAATTGTTGGAGGTTGGTCTGATGTATTTTGATGGTAATTACTGTTTGCTGTCTCTGCCTACCAATACCTTGCCTAGAGCCTAACCTATTTGACCAATAAAAGGCCATCACACCTGAGCAGGGCAAATGGGATAGGCGTGGCTAGGGTTCCAGGGCTAGGGGAGACAGAGACAATCTTGGGAGGAAGATTGGGAGAGAGGAGAGAAAGAAGGAAGGCCATCATGGGTTAGACAGATCTGGCCCAGATGAAAAACATGAGCAGGTATTTGGGATTATGAATCGGAGGTAGCTTGATAGAAATTATTAGAAGCAGATGGCATGGGATTGGGGCAGGTATTCCATGGGAACACTATGGGAAGTAGTTTAGAGTATTAATATCTGCCCTGCCCCAGGTTAAATAAGGCTGTTTAAAATATAACAAGTGTCTGTGGCTTGATTGATTGCTAGTGGGTTAGAAAATACTGCCATAATAATAATTATAGGCCTAATTATAAACATAATTAGGCCATACTGGTAAATTAACAGCAACATTGTTGTTTATTTTGTTTTTTGTTTTTGCTTTCAAGACAGGATTTCCCTGTGTATCCTTGGCTGTCCTAGACTCACTTTGTAGACCAGCCTGGCCTCAAACTCACATAGATCCTCCTGCCTCTGGTGCTGAGTGCTGAGATTACAAGCATGTGCCCCTGCACCCTGCTGGTTTGGGACCTTTTAAAGATTTATTTATGTTTATTTTTGTCTGCATGCATGTCTGTGTGAAGGTGACAGATCCCCTGGAACTGGAGTTACAGACGTTGTGAGCTGCCATGTGGGTGCTAGAAATTGAACCCAGATCCTATGGTAGAGCAGCCAGTGCTCTTAACTCCTGAGCCCTCTCTTCGGCCCCTATCTTAGAGTTTTTAAATGTGAATATGTGAGGAGTCAAATATAATATTTGCCTAATGGTAGTTAGTTTAATGGCTTGTTGTAATAAATGTTTGTCTTACTTTTCAGGGTTCAGGATAAGTTGAGCGTGCTGAATTACACGACAGTTCCTATCTACCTCCCAGAAGTCACTATTGGAGCTCACCAGGGTACCCGGATCTACAACAGCTTCAGAGAGGTGAGCCCTACCATGGGACAGAGTCTGGGGTGCTTGTGGCCACAAGGCCACCCCTGTGAAGAATGATCTGCTGCTGTCCCTCTCGTTTCTAGTCATAAAGCAGTGAGTCCTCAGATATGCTCCACATCTAGTGTCATTTGTAGGTGCGTTATCTTGGTGGGCATATGTCTTCCATTCTTTAGGTGGCATCTCCGGTTCGTCACAGCTACGTGTGATGTCACCTTACTCTTCACAGGATATCTCTAAGGCTTACATTGGTGAGGCCTTACAAATGTGAGGCTTCATTTCTATGGAATGTTCTCAAATGTTTCTTTTAAACAAGTTCTTTGAGTCTTTTTGAAAATAATTTTATTCACTGTAGAAATGTGGGAGCATGGCCATAAAGACTTCAGCATCACCAGCATACACATTGGCGCTGCTCTTGTTGTGAGAGGAATACAGCACTTGTGTGTCTCTTCCTGAGTGTGCTATGCAGATCAGTAAGTTCCTCACACCAAAGCCATGGTGGCTGCTTGCCTTGGTCCTGTCTAGACTGACATCATCCTACTCAGTGGGCTGCTCCCTGTGGCCACCAGGTCCACACACTCCTTGCCTCCCTCTGCCACGCAGAAGCAGCCTCCTTCAGGTTCAGCTTGCCCAGTGTCTGCTGCAGCAAGAGGGCCTCCAGCATTGCTGGGCCTGCGTCCCTCCGTTCTGTCAGCTTTTGCCTCCCTGATGGTGTGGGTGTGCTGCTGGCTAGGTGGTCAGTGCACTCCCATTTGTGCCTTTGATATTTTCACCTGTAGCTTATCCCCAGGTTTGCTCTGGTGCACGCTACCGCAGCACCGTAGGCTTTCTGCCCAGGATACCGCTTGCTATTCTCAGTATTTGGAATATCTATCCACTTACATTGGAAGACAGACTTCAGTGGATTGTCTCACAGTGGTTTTTGACCTTCAAAGATTTTTTTTTTTCTTTCTCTTTTATCTTACATTTTGGGGATTAAGGTTTTTTTCTGGATTCCATTTATTTCTCTCTGTGCTGACTGGTTATTATTCTGTTACTAGTTGATGACTGTAGTGAGTAACCTGGTAAATAAAGTGGTCATTTTTTATATATTTGAGTCTAATATCAGTAGTTTTCCAGTTGTAGGTAGTGTGAAGTCACAGACTGCGTGAGCCTCCTGCGGGCTGTGTGATTCTGTGTCTTAATTCCCACAAGACCTCACGGGGACTGTAGAGACAGTGTTGACTGAGACAGGGCCCCACCGCCTTGACACCCGCTCTGCCATGGCTCAGATCATTGTGTGGCTCTGCTTCTGCTTAGGATCATTCTTAGGAAGAAGTCTTTGTTGCAATAAATTAAAATGATCTTTATTTGATCCTCATTTACCTTTATTATAATATTTTTATGATTGTTTAGAGGAATACTTCAAACTTTTTAAAGGGGGCTGAAGAGATGATCCAGCAATTAAGAGCATGCCCTCCTGTTGTGTAGAACCTGGGTTCAGTTCTTAGCCTCCACAGGCAGCTCACACCTTCCTCATTTCTCCACTGGCACCAAGCATGCACATAGTACATAAACATACAAGTAGGCAAAACACTCAGACACAAAATAAAAATTACTAAATCTTAAAAGTGACAAGAGTAAAGCCAGGTGTGGTTGCCTATAGTTTTAGCATTTGTGGAACAGGCACAGGAGGATCAGGAATTCAAGGTGATCCTTAGCTATACAGTGAGTTGAAAGCCAGCATGAAAAAAAAGAAAAGTAAAAAGAACCTTTCCTGATCCAGTTGAGCTCACTGTAATGCCCTTTTATCATCACATACCATCAGACTCACCATTGTTCTTACTTGCTGTGGTCTCTGCACCTTATCTCCAGGGTGCATACTCACCATTACGGATACAGCTTCTTGGACCACGACCAGGCCTGCTGGATCACATCCCAGCATGGACGTTGAGTCTTCCAGGCCACTGTAACGACCATCAGGACTGGGGACATTCCACATTTGAACATGGCGTTCTTACGGACCCCACTGTTCTGGCAGTCTGTATGAGAGGATTTATATGCTGCTGCCAGCCACATACCAATTGATGGGTGTCGGTGAGGTTACATCTGATGGCTTTGTGTCCTTGCCTTTTGATTTCCTCAGTATTTAAGAACTTGATACTTCGAGACTTTTAGAGACTGCAGGTGCATGGTTGTTGAATATCCCCCAGTCTGGTTTTTTGGATATGGATTCGGCTATAGTTTGTTGTGGAGGGGATGTCCAGGAACTCATTTCAGCTTCCTAGGCAGTATGACTCGCATTGGCCCTGTCGTTGCTTACGTTTCCTTTGATCATTTGACTAAACATGATGTGCCTTCTCATTCATTCTTCAAAATCAGGAGTCATCGGGGGAATTTGAGACTGCAAGCGTGTGCTCCTCTGTCAGATTTTCATGCCAGAGTTCTGGCATCCGTTGGTTTTCTTAACTGCTTAGTTATCACTTTGATGGTTTCCTAGCTGGAGTTCTTTTTCTGTCATCCCCCTCCACATCTTCAGGATCTGCTGTAAGGAAACACTCTCCCCTGTATGAGAGTCATTTGTCTGTTTATCTGTGTATGTTGGGAGTCATGAGTTGATAGCAGTGTCAGGTTCCCATTACCTCTACAGGGCAGCATGGTGCCTGCCCAGCCCTTCTCCCTCTCAGCCCCTGATCCTGTGAGCAGCCCCATCTGCTCCCGTGCTGACCTATTCCCATTACCTTGGTGTGCTTCAAACCCTGCCTGTGGCTGTCACCCCAGGTTTAGGGTGTCCAAAGCCATATTCAGCCTTACAGAAAGCTTTAGGTCAAACTTGGAAGGGAGAAAGACCATCTTCGTTCTTGAGGAATAATTTGCATGGGCAGAGAATTTTGAATGCCCAGCTTGCTTTTCTTTCAGCCAATCCAAACTTCAGCATCTTAGGCTTCTGACTCTGTGTTCTAAAGAGCATCTTGCTGTTTCTTTTGAATGTTTCTTTCATGGGTCTGGTTTTTATCTGGTGTCTGATGTGCTCTTGAGCTTTGCCAAGGCTCTGGGTACTTGGGTCAGGCCATGTACCTTTTTCATCATGTGGGGTTTGTGAAGCCCTTTGTCCCTTTAGCTGGTCTCCACCGTCAGTACCAGTTCTCTGCTCTCCTCAGGCTCCCAGGGTGGTAGTGTCACACTGTGTGCTGGGGGCTCTGCTGTCCTCTTACGGCCATTTCTCAGTCTGCTTCAGCCTGCCCATGTTCTGCTGTCTTCCCAGCTCCTCTGACTGCTGTTTTATCATTGAGCTTTTAATTTTAATCGTTGCCTTTTGTTGTTGTTTCCAGAGTTTACACTTTAATTTCAGCTTTGCAAAATTATTTTGCCATACAGTTTTTTGAGCCTTACTGATAACTGTAGTGTCTGACTGCCTGGCTTACTACTGCTGTTTGATCATCTCTGCAGCCTGGCAGGTGCTCCCTGTGTTTTGTCTCGTCTTCGCTCACTGTGGCTGTTGTCATTTTTGTTAGTATTTTATTAAGACTGTAATGGTTGTTTTGGACTTTAAAGTGTCACTCACCCACAGGGAGCTCTTGTGGTCAACACTAAAGTGAAGGCAGAGCACCAGAACCCACTGGGCTGTGGGTCCCATAAGGTCTGGTGTGTTTCCAGCTTTTCTGCCTGAGTTTCCTTCTGTGTGCACTGCTGCTAGAAGCTCTGTTCAGGGCCTCACAGCTGCTGCTCATGAGAGGTGGGGAGAGCCAGGAGGCTGCTGTGCTGGCTGTAAGCCCACCTGTCCTTTGTACTAACACCCTTAAATGCAGCTCCTGCCTGCCTCATCCTGTGAGTGAGGCCTTGAGGTGTTATCGCTCTCTTTGGATGGGAGGACAGAGCTGGTCTGAGCCAGCTAGCCCTCCAAAAGCTAGATGTAGGCTGGTGGTTGTATGGTAACATGACACCATTATCACCGTTGTGTTTTATGGCTTTCTGTGTTCTGGTGTTTTGCTAGGTGGAGTCTTGTCAACTTGACACAAGCTTTGGGAAGAAGGAACCTCCATTGGAAAAAAAATGGCCTTATCAAATTGATCTTAGGGAAAGCCTGTGGGGCATTTTCTTGATTCTTGATTAATATGGAAGGGCCCAGCCACTGCGGTGGTAAAACACCTGGGCAGATGGCCCTGAATGGTATAAGAGAGCAGGCTGAGCAAGCCATAGGGGACAAGCCAATAAGCAGCATTTCTCCATTTTCTGTGTTTCCATTCCTACCTTGAGTTCCTGCCCTGACTTTCCTGGGCGATGGACTACAAACTGTAAAGTTAAATAAACTCTGTTTCTCAAGTTGCTTTTGGTCATGATGTTTAATCACAGCCATAGAGACCTAACTAAGAGAAGTACTGAATATCAAAAAGTTTATGGACTTGAGCATGTGGATTTAATTAAATGTTAGAAATGTTAAAGATTTTAAACAAATAATTAGGGAAACATTTTGCTTTTTAATTTCAAAGGTTTTAAAAATAATAAGTTTAGCTTTTCAGGAATGTGGGTTCCTTTCTCTGGGAGGCTGGGCTGAGAATCTGGTCACAGGGTTTTCTTCAGCCTTCTGGAGGCTAGCTGAAGAAGGCTCTGTCCTGAGAACCAGTCACGAAGAAGGCCTGGGCAGGGAGGGAGCACAGGGCAGCCATGCTTAGCCGGGGTTGAGACAATAGAAATCTGAGTCCCTTCCAGAGCGGGAAGGGAGCCTCTGGCTTGTGAAAGACCAGACCACACTTGATTAAAATAAAGTAAGTCAAGAGTCAAAGAACTAGATTTTAATTCACTAAGCTTAATGATTAAAAAAAAAAAAAAGACAAGGACAGAGCGCTGGGGGTCAGGGTGGGGGGATGAAGAGTGCACTCGCCAAACCTTCCAGCCTCTGGGTTTTCTAGCCAAGGGTACTTGAATATCAGGAGACAATCCCAGAGAGGTCTGCTCACCTATGTCCTCCACCTGCCGATAAGGGCCCACAAAAGAACAGCTGTGAGTCTGGTGGAGGTCTCCTGTACCCACTTTGGTTTCCATATCACCAACTTTCAGTTCATACTAGGCATGGACACTGGGTGCTAACTGAAGCTGTCATCCAGATCTCCTTAGCATTTCCCCTCTGTGCCAAGACCCCATAGCACAGACTGCCAGGTCTCTACAGGTGCCTCTCAGCAGTGACTTGCATACCCCCTGTTCTTAGTCACAGTTTAAGGGCTCTGCAGTGTGGTGTCAGGTGGGCATTGGTGAGGTGGTAGGTCAGGGTGAGTGGTCAGCGTTGCCATTGGTGACCTTAACCTTGACTTGCTGTGTCTTTCCTTTGAAGAGTTGCTCTGCTTCTTTCTTACAGAAGTACTGTGTGTTTCTCAGGTTTCCTCTTTGTTCCTCTAAGAACCGTGTGACCATTTAGAGGAATGTTGGTTTTATTTGTCTTTTAAAGAAACTAAGTTGCTTTTATTTTAAAATGATGGATTGAAATGAAGCATGGCAGTAAGTAAAATGGCTTTCTTCTCAGGGACAGAATTTTCTTTGCTATTAAAGACAGCAATAATTACCACCAAATTTCCTCTGGAAACTGCCTTGTGGGTGATTCAGAGAGGAATGCATGAGGCCCCTCCATCCTACCTAGCTATTGATAGCCTGGCAATCTGCGGCTTGCGGCCTTCACGAAGGTACTTCCATGGCAGCAGAACTGTCTTCCAGCCACTGTGCTCAAACCTCAGATATCTCTGGCTTAGTGATCTGCATCCACAGCATCGACAAGCCCTACTGCCATTGCTGTTTGGGAGCCAACACTGCCTCCTCCCACCTCCTGGGATGTGCAGGAGTGCCACCAGCCAGCTAGTGAGTCCAAGCGAGCACGTCACACTAGGGTGCCAAGGCACCTCATATCATGAGGAGCAAGGAGGCTGGTGAGAGGAGCAAACTGGCTGTGTATACAGGCAGTTCAGGAGCTGTGCACCTGGTGTGCTCTAGTGTGACCAAGGAGGGAAGCTCAGGATGCTGCTTTGATAACTGCACCGGAACTACAGTGAACCCTGAGAAAAAGCACCAGGAGAGGTAGGGACTGGTATTAAAGACCAGAATTTTTTGTGAATTGATAGGCAAGGCGTAAGTGCCAGTGGAAGTAGGAAGAGGAAACACAAAATACTGGGGCAGAGGACAAATGAGGACTAGGTGGCTCAGAGTCAGAGGTGGCTAGGCCATGCTTAGATTGTCACTGCTCATTTCAGAATACTTTCTATTAGTTGCTTTGTTGTTGATGCTGATGTTGGTTGGTTGGTTGTTTTTGTAGCTACAACTAGATACTTGACAAAACACCAAAGAAGAATTACTTACTTTTCTGAGGGCTTCAGGGGTGGCAGTTCATCTAGGCAAGGAATAGCAGCTAATATCATAGCAGTTACGGCACTGAGGAAGGAGCCAGAACAGATATCACCCCCAAGATTTGCCCACAGCAGCCACTTCTCCCAGCTTCCCCAGCTCCCACTTTTTACCATCTCCCCAGCATCTTGTCATACTACGTGTCCATCCAGGATCAGTCCACTCACAGATCAGAACCCTCGCTCTCTCATTGTCTCTGAAAACACAGGTACACTGTGCTTTATTGTCTTAAGTCATTCCCAGTTCAGAGTAACTTTCCCAAATCCACCATCTTTGACCTCTAAACATACATTATACTTTGGCCTCCCATCTGCACAACTTACCAGCACTTCTTTCATCACTGAATTCTGCATGACACCACACATCTGGCTGTGGAGAGCTGGAGGTTGTCTCTGTATGCCTGGCCTCTGCACACAGAGCAGTTTGTCCCAGCAAAGTCTTCGACACCAGCTAGCAGCCGCCTTCAGAAGGGCCCTGTCTGGTGGTGTGGGTCTCACTGATCTTAAAGGTGGTGTCTGTGGGCCATGGCTTGAACTGTCACCATCGGGTACGCACCTGAAGGTAGTAACTTCCAGGCTCTGGTGTAGCCAGTAGCTCAGCACCCACGTGGGGTCCCGTGAGTCCCTCCCTGATCCATGGTTGGCTGCTGACAGGCCTACTCTGGTACAGGCACAGTGTAGGAGATGACAGATCATGGCTGCTGTGAGACCATGTTTTCAGTGACAGTCATGCCCTGAAGATAGCATTTTGCAGCCCCTTTGCCTTTCTTTCCACTTTACATTCTTTGAGTCCCCTCTTCCATGGTGTTGTCTAACTAAACCTTAGAAGAGGCATATAAATGTCTGTTTTAGGGAGTACTCAGCCATCACTTATTCCTAGCACCTTGAGCAGCTGTGAGTCTCTGCATTCACTGTTATGACACAGTTTAGTGTCGTATCAGACAACAGTAGTAAGTGTCCCCTAAGACTTACAGTCTCCCAGCCATAGTTTGGGAGCAAAGTTTATATAATCAGCCATATATTACCTCGTATGGAGCAGACCTCAAATGTAACCCGAGTTGTTGGTTCCCCATAGTAGTAGTGCCAATATTGTACTTTTGGACAGATCTTGTCTCACAAGCTGGCTTTATAGTTTGTGGGTTCACAGCTGGGTGAGGCCACTGAAGCCTTTTCTCTCTCTTTAGTCTGAGAGCACCTTCCAGCACTGTGGAAGCTATCCAGCAGGGAAGGTGCAACTGGCCAAGGTCCAGCTTGATTTCTCTGTGTTTTGCAACCAACGTACATGGTGTCTTATCATTTATGAGGAAGAATGCTGAGAATCTATATTGTGGCCTCCATGGCCAATAGCTTATAAGGAGAGAATTTGCATTTGGCTTTTTTTTTTCAACCTGTGGAATAGTAGAAAATATCTGGCAACTGTACACCTGATAGAGGACTAATATTTAGATTGTGCAAAGAACAAGGAAGGAAGGAAGGAAGGAAGGAAGGAAGGAAGGAAGGAAGGAAGAAAAGAAAAGAACCGAAACTTCAAAAAAACAGTTTGATTTAAAAATGGGCTTTGGAACTGAATAGAGACTTCTCAAAATAAAAAATATTAATGGCTAATAAATACTTCAGAAAGTATTCAGCATAATTAAGCCACCAGGGAAATGCAAACTGACACACTTTGAAATTCCATCTTACACAGGTCAGAATGGCTATTATCCAGAAATCAAATGACAACAGATGCTGTTGAGGTTATGGGGAAAAAGAACTCTTATTCACTGTTGGTGGGAGTGTGGACTGGTAGGTACATCACTATGAAAATCAGTGTGAGGTTCCACAAAAAGCAACACGTGAACATACAGTATGACCCAGATATACCACCCTAGGCATAGACCCAAAAGACATTATACTCTACTATAGAGACACTGCCCCATCTATGTTTGTTGCTGCTCTTTTCACAATATTAAAGGAATATTTCACAAAATTCCAGGAAATGGAATCAGCCTGAATGTTTTGTCAGCAGATGAATGGCTTTTTAAAAATATGGTAGATACAAAATGGAATTGTACTCAGCTGTAGGGGGGAGTGAAATTTGCAGGTAACTGGATAGAACTAGAAAATAGAGATGACCCAGGACCAAAAAGACAAACAGCACATGTTGTCTCTCCTGCATGGATCCAGCTTAGACCCTTTAGGTCTGCGTGCTTTACTTGGAGCATATGCAGAAGCTGGGAACTAGAAAGGAGCCATCAGGGGACCCTTAGGTGAGAGTGTCTGGTAGAATGTAGGTGATAGTGCTGGGCATGGTTTGGGTTCAGCCAGGGTAGGGATGGGATGGGATGGGATGGGAGAGTTAACAAAAACATCCATCAGAACCTCCTATTTTGTAAGCCTATTGCCCTTTTAGGACATACTTCTGTCTTCCTGAACTGTCATGTTGGGTTCACGCCACACCTTTGTTTGGACCCAAGGTTTTGCCTGACTAACTTAACAGTTTTTATATACAGGTCCGATGGTGACAAATTCCACTGGCTGGCTCTTTTTAAAAAAAAAAAAATTATAATTTCAACTCAATCTGAGAGGTATTTCCAATTGATACAAGATTCTAGCTTGCCCATTCTTACTCACACTAGGGTTCTCCTGTGCTTTGTGCCTGCATTGTCTCTCATGGGAAGTCTAGTCACTCTTGTCTTTGGTCTTGGTGCCCCAGGACCCTTCTATCTCTGGCTACTTTCAGGATTTCTACAACCTCTTCACTCATACTTTCAGGGGCTTTGTTGTGATGTGCCTCTGTGTGCTGGTTTTGTTGGTATCTTGCAGGAGTTTGCTGAGTTTCTGGGTGTGGTGGCTGTACCTTTCAAAGCATTGGGAAAAGGTTCAGCCATTACCCTGAAGGGGGATCTATTTATGCAAGCACTAGATGGAAGTGCTCATGGGTCACTCGAACTGTCTTGGCTTTTTTTTTTTTCCCCTGCCTTATTTTGAGTTGATTCTGTTGTCTTCATGTTCACTACTCTTCTCTATGCTGTTAAGAAATGTGCTGTCGTTCCACTGTGTTCACTGGAAGTGTTGAAGCAGGGTATTGGGAGGGAGCAGGGAAGGGTAGACTGGAAGAGGCAGGGGAGCCTGTGCCATGCCTGGCACGCAGCAGGGGGGACAGATCCAGGAGACGTGATCCAGGCTAGAGAGAGTGCGTCTGGGAAGAGCTTATGGCCACAAAGCAGATTGTCACTACTCCTTTGCACCCATCCATTGACAGGGAGGGTACAGCCTGCCATGGGCAGGACAGTGAATCCCAAGAACAGGTCCTTCATGCAGCCCCACATAGCATATTTGCATGACCCCCGCACCCACCCAATAGAATTGTCCTTCAGGAATCTTATTTTTAAACTGGGAACTTCTGCCTGGTCCTCGCTGTTTTCCAGTCTCCCTTATTTCTGTCATCTGTCATTTTGTTCTCAGAACATACCGAGCACTTTACTAACAGATGCTCTAACATCGCTTCACTAATGCATCGTCTTCGTCATTTCTGAGTCAGCCTGATTTTTCCCTCTGGTTGAGGGTCATAGTTTCCACTTGCACGTGTCTGGGAATGTATCGCTGGCTGTGATACACTGTGAGTTTTATGGTGTGGAATGCTAGATTTTGTTCTATTCTGAGACAAGTGTTAGAAGTTTTCTGGCTGCGGTGCAGTTACAGCACATCAGCATTAAGCCTGCTAGCACTGAGTTCCTCGCGCTTTCCAGTGCCTTTCGCAAAGCCTGTTTGGGAGGATGGTCTGGCCTGCGATCTCTCATGTGTGTGAGGAGGGGCTGGTGGGAACCCATCTGACCCTCAGCCAACAGTGAGCAGCCGTGGGATTCATTCCGCTCACAGCTGCTGGAGGCTCGTGGTCTAACCTTGCAGGATGCTGCCCCTGTTTTGTGGACATTGTTTTCATCCAAAGACCAGTGGCCCTGTAGCACATTCCGGAGCTCTTTCTCTGCCTAGAATCTACATCACCACCTTCCACCCCATACACTGCCTGTTCAGAATCAGACAGGACATGGGACTCAGCTTTCCAGCTCTAAATGCTTGTGGTTGGAGGGGAGAGGCCAGGCACAGTAGCAAACCATGATGAGAGCTGCTGTTACTTGATGGCAGAGAGTCTGGTAGATGTTAAGTTGTCAGGCCCTAGTACTGGAATCCAGGGCCTGGAGACTGCTGTGTTACAGGCTGACCCGGAGGAGGGCTTTTTCCATGCTAGGCTGCTTTAAGACTGAAGTGTCCACTCAGACTGGCTGTGGCATGTAGAGAGGCACCTTTTACTATTCTCAGTACCCTGTTACTTTGTGTCACTTGAATCTAGAACTCAGTCGCGTCACTTGTTATACACAAGATGACACGTTGCTACTGCCTCTCAAGCTCCCAACTGGACCTCGGTGAAGCCATTATAGCCAGCTTGCACACGTGTGGGTTGGGTGGCCTTGTTTGCAAGGACAGCCAGTGAGGCGGGGCTGAAGGGAAGCAGTTTGCTGACCCTGGTGGGAGGTCCTAGCAGACTAGGAACAAGGTTAGATTTTCTAGGAACCAGGTTAGATTTTTAAGGAGAGGCAGTGCTGAGTCTGTTCCCATGCCTAAGCCTCAGCACAGTAATCCAGGCCAGCTCTTCCACACTGTCACACTAAACCCGTGGAGGGGGTGCTGTCTACACCTGCTCTTCAGACTGATTTGCTTCAGCAAGCAGTTCTGTTTCTAGTTTATCCTAAGCCCATATCAAGGGGAAGTACTGTAAGGAGGAGTGGGGGCTGGAAACAGCAGGGCCTGGCAGCTCAGGCCCACCCTCAGATGGGTGGGTACAGCGAGGTGTCTGTGTACTTGGGCTCAGGACCCAGTCCAGAGTTGGGAGACAAGTACAGATTCTTGCCGTGTGCTCGAGGCAGGTGACTTACTCTGTGTGAAAAGAGAAGTACCTGCACATCCCTCAACATTGCAGAGCTGCAGATGAGTATGCTGACCTTCTGTCCCCAGCTGCCAGCGCCCTCCCCAGAGGCGGCTGTGTCATGGCCTTCATCTGCAATCTCCCAAGATCTAATTGTTGGTTTAGAGCAGCATGGCCTCCAGCCTGCAGATGAGCACAGTTAGATACTGGGATCTTAGAGGTGCTTTTACATATTGTCTGTGCCTTCTCCCCAGAACCTAAAAGCAGAACCTGGATTTTATAGGCCAATTAATTGCCCCCAAGAACTCCAGAGAGTAGACTTGTGAAGCAATTGGTGTCATTCAGTGGCCTGGATCCCACATCCTGCAGGTTGCTCCAGGCACTGCTTGCCTCTGGACGATAATGGATGGATCCCAGGATCAAAGGTGCAAAGGTCCCAAGGGCCCGTTTTCTTGCTTGGGGATGGCTAGATCGCTTTAGAGTGAGGCCTGGGAGCTAGGCCAGGTTCCCAGTCTCACTGGAGGTCAGCACCAAGCAAGTAGCAGTGGTGGAGCAGACCCCAGGGGCTGCAAAGGCAGATCCACCATTGCTGCCTGACCACCGGGCGTCCAGCTGCAGTGCCCCCCACCCCCACCCCACGCAGATTAAATGGACTAGTGAGCACCCTCAGCAAGCCATCCAGCCTTTATTTATAAACCTTGGGGAGTGGGGAGAGGCTTTGAGGGCGAATGTGTCTGATTCACTAGGGCTAAAGGTGCCAGGATACTTTATCTACAAACAGTGGTACAGTAGCATATTTACAGTCAGTAACACAGGTGCCCAATCACAAGAAGGAGAAAACAATACTTAATTACCGTTTGCGAGAGGGATGACTTCTAGGTATGATTAAAGGTCATTTGCTGGAGGCTTGGATCTCCTCAGCATAAGGTACAGTACTTCCAGGATTCCCTGTGCATGAACAAGTTCCTTATCAGGAAAGGGTTGGGCCTGTAATTTTCTCTCAGGGCTATGTGAAGCTCTTTACAAGATCTGGGGTTACCAGATCAGGTGGAATGAGAACGCCACTGAAAGAAGGTAATCCACCAACACAGACGATGCAGAAGTGCCTGTCCCGGCAGTCAGACTTCAGCCTTATCCAGCAGAGGGCTGCAGTTGGTAGGCAGTGGTAATGTTCAGCAGGTTGATGGTGTTCAGCTAATTTTTACTTGCTCTGATTTAAAATTTTGGACAGTTGTGGTTGAAAATCTCAGGGCATGCTGGCCAACTGGCCACTGGTGTAATACAAACCTGCTCAGATCATCCTCTAAAGGATGTACATGTTGTTTGTCTTAGTTGTGTGGATGATTCAACAAGTGAGAAGATGCAACCTTCTCTTCAGCTGGATTGTTTCAAAGGCTGTTCTGCCAGGGTCTTCCCAGCAGCACCTTCTCTCTGCAAGAAAGCTTCTTGCTGCTGGCTCTGGGGAAAGAGGGTGAGAGGGGTGCTTCCGGCCTCAGCCTGCTGTCCTGCCCTTGTACTGATAGGCTGATAGTGTGGCTGTGTGGAGCATCTATCCTGCCCTTTGCCTGTGTGTAGTTCTTTTTGAGCTCAAAATAAAGCATTGCAAAAAAAAAAATTCAAGGTTTTCTTAGGTTCCTAAAATATTAATTCATTAATATTAGCTAAGATACCAAAAGAAGAGGTTCCTCAAATATTCTAAGTATCAGTGATCCAGTGGGGGCCATTCAGGCATCAGCTAATAGGTGTAGGAAAGTCATGAGCAAATCATTAACTTTTTTTCTTTTTTAAAAAACCTTTTACTGATCCTTTGTGAGTTTCACATCATGTACCCCAATCCCACACATCTCCCCGTTCCCTCACATTCATACTTTGACTTTTGCAACCTTCCCCCCAAAATAAAACACACAAGGAAACAAACAACAACAACAACAAAGCCTAGACAACATCTCATCGTGGAAGCAGTAGTATGTCACAGTGTCCACACAGCTTCACGGTCACGGGAGAGCTGGTCCCGACACTCAAGTGCTGTGAGGTGGCATGGGGGCGTGGGGGGGGGAGGTTGGTAGTTAATGCCTTGTTCCCCTTTCTGCTCACCACCATGGTAGTCAGGAGAGCTGGCCCTGGGGCCATGAGAATGGGAAGCTGGCCCTGCCCCCTCACTGGCTATAGCATTCGGGAGAATGGGCAGTACAGTGGAGCTGGCCCTGATGGCAAAGGCACTGGAGAGCCAGCCCCACAGGCTGCAGCTGGGGGAGTGAGCCCCAAATCTTAACTGGGGGCACAGTGGGGCTAGCTGTGAGTGAGAGCAGGCCCTGAGGGCTGACCCCACCTTCTGCTGACTGGTGGCATTCTGTGGTCTAGCCAGAGTTTGCCCTGGTGGTGTGGATTATTGAGAGTTGGTAGGCTGACCAGCTCAGCTACCACCCAGGCCCAGATCCAGGGCTCTGAATTGGCCCACCCCAACATCTGTATCATCTGCAATTTGTCAGGAGGCATGAAAGGCCCAGTCCTGCTGATCCAAAGCTGCAGAATCTCTATGACACAGGCCAACAACAGGCCATCCAGGAGGAGTCCTGGTGAAGATTCAGGATTGATGGTGTCACAGAGGCCAGAGAGCTCAGTAATGATTTCATCACTGATTCCCAAAGATAACCTAATGTCTCTCCATTCATAGGTCAAACAGGTAGGCAGGGCATGAGAACAAGACATGTCCCAGGCTCAGTCCCCTCTGTCAATTCTCACTGAGTGCTACCTGTTTCTTGTCCCTCCTGCCCATCACTTTATTGACATCAGGGAGAATGCCAGGGGTTTGTCTGCATCTGGATCTCTGTCCTGGACAGGACCTGTGGGCAAGGCTGCTTCCTACAGTGGATCCCTGTTCTCAGGTGCTTCCCTGGGTACTGGATAGGCAGACAGTAACTGGGCAGCTCCAGGGGTTGGGAAAGTAGTCTTTACTCTAAACATCTTTTAATGCCTTTCTCCCACAGCTGCCAGGCCGCAAGTATGCCCCTGGATTCAATGCCGAGGTGGGTGACAAGTGGATCTGGCTGAAGTGAATGGTCCCCTCTGCCTAGGTATGTCACAGCCATGAAGATGTCTGCTCTACCCAACTCTTATGAACTCCTGAGCTTTTAAAACAAGACAACAGAAAAAAAGCAAATGATCAAGAAGTTGCCAGAAGAAATGATCTAATAAAAGCAGTCTACCCTGTGCTTAGTCAGGGTGAAAGAATCAACTTCCACTGAAAAGGTTCTGGAACCTTCTAATTTTATTTTGCAATCACCTGGGGAAAAAGCAAAGCAAAGCTGGTCTGCTCTGAAAGACCAGCTCCCACTGGAAGCCCTGTGTCCCAGTGCTGTTTCCTGAGTCCTCTCAACTTCATGAAATAAAGCTGGCTCTGTAGCCCCTCCTCCTGTGTCTGCATGGCACACATGTGCCTGGTGGCGGTGCTCAGCCCTGTGGCCTCCACCCCCTCCCTGCAGTTAGGTCATTCACCTAGTGTTAAGCGTTGTTCTGAAACATTTGTTCTTTTAACTGTGCACACTAGAATAAAAAGGGAAAGAAGGGTCACCACAGGCCAGCAGGGTGCTGTCTTCTAGAGCAGGCGCACTTCATGGCCACCTCAGGGTCTCAAGCTGAGTACAGAATCTGGGTGCAGATGCAAGATCAGATGCTGTTACCAAAAATCAGGCCACCAGTCCCACATGAAAAATGCATTTTGCTGTTCAGCTGTATTGGAACATAGGGGAAGGAGTGCTTATTGCTTGTGTCGATCCACATGGCTCTTCAGGAGCTCCTTTAAGTTGTCAGTCTAAGCTGTGAGTTTGTACTGAGACCCCTGCTGTGGCTGCTCCGAGCACATGTGGTTTACGTGTAACTTAATTAAAATGTAATGGCATTTAACTCTCAGTTCCCAGTTAGCACTGGGCTCCATTCAGGTATGCACAGCACACAGGTGGTGTCAGCATTAGGCAGTACAGAAGAGAACACTTAGATCTTCCAGAAAAGTCTGTTCCGCCTACCTGCCTGCCTGCCCCGCCCCCTTCTTTTGAAATGGGCCGGCCCTGGAGTGTTGTGGTTCTAGTAGCATGTGACCCTTGAGAGGGTTGAAGGGAAAAGCATCTTTATCTTGGCTGCCCTACTGCCCGTAGCTAGCCAGAGCTGCTGCCACTGAAACCTGCACAGCAGCAGACACACAAGGTTCTCAGCAGTGGGTACTGGGCCACTTCCCAGGGACCTCAGCCACGTTGGCTAGCACAACAGCACAGCAAAGGCTCAGTCCCTCCGAGTCCACATGCTCAGCTTTCCCTGGTGGCTCTGCTCCCTGGGTGTAATGTGGTACTTGTCATTTGTGTCTGCCTGTTTCCTGAGTTTACCCTGTGTTAGGCAAAGGAAGATGAGGACCTTTGCCAGTCTCCTCCAGGGTGAAGAAGCTCTGCAGGGGAGACTGGTGGATGCTCCGGTCTGCTTTCACCAAAATGCTTACCACACTTTAAAACAGGTCAGGGCTGAAATAAAGCCATGCGCCATGCCAGGCGTGGTGGCTCACGCCTTTAATCCCAGCACTCGGGAGGCAGAGGCAGGCGGATCGCTGTGAGTTCGAGGCCAGCCTGGTCTACAAAAGTGAGTCCAGGACAGCCTAGGATACATAGAGAAACCCTGTCTTGAAAAAAACCAAAAAAAAAAAAAAAAAAAGCCATGCACCTCCTCGAGGATTGGGAACCAAACGCTGTCTCAGCACTAGTTCTATGTGTTTTCTGTTGAGGAAGCCCTCATGGACTTCACGCCCTCATGGTTTCCTCCATCTTCAGCAGAGCAGGGCTCGGCCTGATGGCAGCTGGCATGCTCCCCAGGCACCAGACCTCTGCCAACTGCAACCCACCACGCAGACATCGAGCCACAGCACATAGCCACTCACCAGGCAAAGCAGTGCAGTGGGGGCAGCGGGTAGCTAGGTGGCCAGTGCAGGATGAAGGGTGCTGGGGTAAGTGTGGGGTTATGCAATGCAGCAGGAATGAACGCCATGCTGCTCTTGCTCTCCTGGGTCCCTCTTCTAAAGCCTATCTGCTCCGATTGCTTGGGAACATCCTGTGTTCTGTTTACCAGAAAGGACTTCTGGATTGGCTGTAAGCAGTGTGCTGACGCCAAGGAGACAGACCTGCCCTGGGGCAGATCTGCAAGGCTGCGGCTGCAGTGCGGTGGGCTGGATGGAGCTGCGCTTAACCACCTTCCGCTTAGGCTTTGGGAGGAACAGCTCAGAGCTGGGTGAGTAGGAGAAAGCTTGAGTCACCCTGGGGTTTGCAACCCCCAAGGGCAGCGCTTCTCCCAGGACCTCAGTCTTCACATCTTCTCATCTTGGGGTTTTTAGAAGGATGCTCATCTGGAAGGAGGCAAATCCAGGATTTGACCCAGAATTTGAGGGAAAGTGCCCTTTTCAGCTGCATGGCCCTGGGCTGTGTGTTTTGGTGTGTTCCTGCTCTCCAGAACTCTCACCTGGATACCCTAGGACCAGATAATCCCCAATATAGGCTTGCCCAAAAGGACCAGTGGCAAGGGATCTTTGAGGCAGGGCATCACTGGCTCTTATGAGCTGCTGGCCTTTGCTCAATGTTTTTAGTATTCTTCCGACAGGAAGCCAAGCCAGTCTTCCTCTTAAACCTGCATTTTCCTAGAAGGGCTGGTACCAGCAGCAGTAGGATCTTTCTCTCCTGCTACATGAATTGAAAACAGAAAGCCCCTACGTTCCTACCAAACTGCGTAGCCTTGTGGCAGAGTGGATGGACTGGGAGCATTCCAGGGGCGGGAGCATAGTCCAGTGTGATATGGTGGGACCTCAGCCAGCAGGTCAGTGGCAAGAAATGAAATGACACCTGGGAGCCAGGACTGTGTAAGACAATGCAATACAAAGGACAAAGACGCGTACGCTTGCTATCCTCCTCACAGTCCCAGGTGGTCCCATCCACCACCTGCTGAGCCTATTGCAGGGGGCCATGGCCGAGCAGATGGTAAGATCTGTATATCTTACCATCCTCCGTCCCAGATATCCCCACACGCTGCCTTCTATCCTTTCCACAGCCTGCAGCAGGGAAATGTAAGGTCAGCTTCAAATGGAAGCTCTCTGCTGGAGGCCCCTCCTTGCCTGCAGAAGGCAAAGGGAGTCCGTCTGGTTGGCATTCCCTGCACGCAGGCTCACGGGCCTGCCAGGCTCCATCCTTCAGGATGACCTTTAGAGGCTCAGGCTGCTTGAAGCATAAAAGAGCATGGAAAGGCGGAAGGGGAGGCAGAGATAAAGCTGCAGTGTATTGAAGGACCCTCTTGTTGGGAACCTGACACAGGAGTGGTTTATACAGGAAGTGGGCGGTCACAGCTGGTAGGTGCCCCACGGATGCAGAGTTGTGGCCATATGTGTGCACCTGCTCTTAATCGCTTGTTAAAGATGACTCCATTTCTATAGCCCCCCCCCCCCATCAAAACAGCTATTTTGACAAGGGTCATTGTGTCCTCAACATTGTGTCCTTTTAATCTGGTTGCTGATTCAGCTCCCTGACTTTCTCAGTGACCAGACTGGAGAGAATGGCCACCCCAGGTAATGAAAGAAGTCCTCTTGTCTTTCCTTATAAGAGGTAAGAGTCTAAAGTCCACACTGGAGTGGGCATATAAAAGGAGAGAAGCCTTACTGATCAACCGCAGCCAGCCCTCAGGCCCTGAGCTCACTCTTGGCACAAGACAGGAGTAATTGAGGAACAGCAGAGAGACAGGAGCTCCAGCATTCTTAAATACGCCCCCCCCCCCCCCCCGACACACAGCTACTCAGAGCTCCTGTGTGATTTCTGTAGGGACACCAAATGTGGATATGCTGCCTGTTCTGTGTTCTGTACGCTGTGCCTTGGGATGGAAGAGGGAATCTCTGCCTCCTTGGCACTCACACATCTTGTATCTGAGCCATTAGAGTGGCAGTGAGAGCTAAAATGGCTGCCTCATAGCTGTGGTACAGAAGCACAGGGCTCCCACCCAGGACCATTCTCCATTCATTTTTTAAAGGCCACATGAGTCATATTGCCACCCTGGGAGATGAACATAGCTAAGGATGAACAACCAATGGCCAAACATTGCTTACTGTGCAGTGGGAAATGTCTCTCTGCAGCATGGTTGTCCTGCTGGAGTTCACTTCAAGGCCATCTCTCCAGGAGCTCTTGTTGCTGTCAGTGTGGAATCTTGGTCTCACATGGCACTTCCAGAGTCCTGTGACCTGTGGGGCTATGCATTCTGAGGACACACCCTGAGGGGATTTGGACGTCTAGGCTGCTCAATCTGAAGATGGGCTCTGGGTAAAGTGAACCTCTCCAAGTCCACACAGTGCACTGGACCCTGATGCTCACGGTGAGCTACCACTTGCTCTGTTTTCCCACAGCCCTGGATCTCATGTGGCAGACACCCCTGCCCTCAGGGTTCTCCATGCATCTACCCAGTGCCAGCTGCTGCTTGTCAAGTCTCTGCAGCCCTGAGGTGCCTTGTGGCCAGTCTGGTGACCCTGGTCCCCCCTGATGTCAATGCCCAGTGCTCCCTAAGACTAGAAGCCACCCCCTTTCACTAGTCTCCTTGGACTAAAGTGAGTCATTCGGCAGGGCTGGCTAGGAACCAGCAGCTGTTGAGGAGAAGGGACCATCTGGGAGAAGGGCGAGCTGGCTCAGGGAGCCCTGGACAATAGTAGGGGAAATTACAGGAAATGGGAAAAAATGGCAGATCCGGGCCCTATTTTCTAAGCTGCCAAGCTTTTTGAATATACATATAACAGGTATAATTACTTCTCTTCCTTCTAAACACTCCCAGATCATCTTTTCCCTTTTTAAACTGGCCAGCATCCCACCCTTGTCAGCAGTACTCGGGCCTCCTCTCTGGCCTCACAGAAGCATCCAGACATGGCCAGTGGGAAGCCAGGAGAACAGAGCCTTTGAGTTGCTGCAACCATAGATGCCTCTGGTGTGTGCCGGCCGGACAGCTACTGTCCTTGCTAGCCACCTCCAGCCAGGACCTGGCACGTGCCTCCAGGTTCCTATGATTATATGCCTACAGGTGTTTTGGGCCCAAGGCTTCTGAAAAGTCTGGTTTTCTAGGTCCCTATGTCTTAGAGAGGGCCAGAGTGCCAACTGACCGTGTTCTCTGAGTCCAGCTTTGACCTGGGAAGCCTTAGGGGGCCTGGGCAGCATGACCAGGGTAGCAATCGGGTGACCTGGGCTGGGCAAGAGGGTTTCTTGACTCCTACCCTGCCCCCAGTCCATCCATTCCGACTCCCAGGCTAACTTAATCTTCACTGATTAAGCATGCACATGCCCAGACAGACAGGCGTGTGAATGGAACCGGGTGAGCTGCCTGAGGGTCTAATGTCCGCTGGTCTCAGGTTTCTCTGCTTTCTGACTGCAGATGCGATGCGAACCGGCTGGCCGCCTCGAGCTGTTGCTACACCTTCCCTGACTCGAGCTGGAGCCAGAATAAACCCCTTCCTCTTTGACTTACCTTAGCTGAGTATTTCAACACACACACACACACACACACACACACACACACACACACATATCCTGGGAGTGCACACATAGTGAACTGTGTGCACTAAGCTCCATAGGGTCTGGGCTGTGGTGTTTGGCTTTCTCCCTCCCACTGCAGCTGGGGCCTGTGCAGTCTTGGGGCTGGAGTTACGTAGAAGCCAGAGGAGCCCTCAAGTCTTAAGACCTCCTAACAGCAGGAGTGCTCGTTGGGGCTGGGGGGTTGGCTGTGCACAGAGCGGGGAAGATAGAGGAAGAGGCCTAGAACCTCATAACCTTGGCTCCCTATCCTCTTCCCTACACTGGAGCCACTTGGGTGTGTCACTTACTGCGGTTATCAAGATGGAGGGTGACCAGGAAGGCTTCAACAAGCCAGAGAGCAGGTGCATTAGGTCCGGGGCTGGATCCAGACTCATAGTCTGTCCATTGGCTTAAATTTCCCCCCAGACATAAGATAGTGTTACAGGTTCCTACTAGACACTGATACAGCCACTGGTATGAGACACTTGCCTTCTTGCTCTCGTGTCATACACAGAACCTGGAAGGACAGATGACAGCTCTCCTCTGTAACCTAGAACAGGACCTTAGAGCCCAGAGCATCCTGAAAAGATGCCTTTAAGGTTCAAGGCTATAGCTGACATGCGTTTGACTGGGGCTACTGTCATGCCATCTGAATCCAGCCCCCCTGGGCTCTGATTGGCCACTGTCCCTTAGCCTCATGAGCTGATGACAGGAGCTTCTAGACTTAAGGAAGTGTGCTGTGACACTAGGCCACTTGGGCTCCCTTAAGGGTGTTTCCTCTCATGTGCTCAGCTCCAAGGCCAGGGCTATAACAACTGCTCACTTGCATCCCTCAGCCCCAGCCTGCCCTTCCTAGCCTCTGCCTCCTTGCTTCCTGTGAGCTGTAGTCTGAGTCTCCATCCACAGCCTCTCTCCTAGAACTAAGATCCTCCCTGCATCTGCTGAGCTGCCCTCTGGAACCTGTGCTCACCCTAAAGTTGACCAGGTGATGCTGAGAGCACACTCTCTCCCCACTGTGGGAGGACCTGTCTCCATCCCTGCCTGGGTTGGGACGGTCAGCCTAAGTGCCCCTGATTCAGCACCGTGACTCGTCTTCAAGGTCACCAAGATAAGCCGTTTAAACCTACGTCTGCTCAGAGTACTTTTTCGATGTCTGCATCAAGTGTGGTTGGTTTTCAGAGTCTCATAATGGGTATTTAGCAGTAGCCACAGCCAGCTTCACCCTTCGATTTTGTGAACTTGAGGCCACCATTGGATGACTCCAATCTACTCTCATATTGAAACTTGTCTCTCATTTGTTTATTGTCTGGGCCTGTTTGTTTTCTATTTTAAGAAAAAAAAATATAGCACAAGGTACTTTGTTGCTTTTTTAAGAGCCATGGAAGGAATCCACTTATTACCAGACATGCTGGTGACAGAATATTTAATAAAAATTAGAATTCTTGTGAATTTGTTATTGATAGGAACTCACATAATTAGTCATTTATACGTGTGTGTGTGTGTGTGTGTGTGTGTGTGTGTGTGTGTGTGTGTGTGTGTGTATAAACACAGAAACCTTAAAGCCTGTTGTATAATCTGAAAACCATATTGCTCTGAGCAATAAAAGGAAGGGGGCATATGGTTTTCATGCTGAAGTCCTCTTGGAGGATCACAGAACTCAAATGTTTTGTTAACTATCCTGTAATTTGTTGCAAAAAAAATCAGTATTGAAAACAAAATTCCTTAAAATTTAAAAGAAAAACAAATAGTCCTCATGTGACATTAGCCAAGAGACTGAGACAGTTAGAGAATATTCTTTGGAGGGGGGCAGGGGTGTAAGTCTACAAGCTCAGAGAGGCAGAGAAAGCATCCAGCTGACCTTCCTACTAAACTGACATCCCAGGAAGAAAAAAAAAAATCTTTCCTACTCAGTTCATATCCCAGAAGGAAAAGGTTCTTCCTCTCAGCTGGTTTCTTGCTCCACCTCTTGGCCTAGGGTTAACTCTAATCCTGTTGATTTAAGCCTCTTGGAGTAAAGGTGTGTGCTAGGACTGAGCCACACCACAAGTACTTGTTTACAGTAAACAGAAATCTCTAGGATCTGAGACTGAGCCATAACACAATTACAAACAGGTTTTTACAGTTCACAATCTCAGAGTTCACAATGGGATCAAATCTCCTGCAGTATTTCCCCCTTTTTGTCTAAATAAAAGACTCTTTAGAGAATATTCTTTAAGCAAAAAAAAAATTTTTTTTACAGAGATCAGGGAACCTACAAAATTCTGTTCATATATACATATATATGTGTAGAAATAAATAATATATATTTTCCTCCTTCCCAACATAGAACTTATGTTTTTAGAAGAATAAAGAGAATAAAATGATTACCTTTCACCCATATTTGAAACTCTTTGAAGCTGATATGTAGCTCAGTGGTAGAGTTCTTGGCAAGTATGCATGAGATCTGTGTCTATCCTCAGTGTTGAAAAGAAGGGGTAAGTGTTTTCCAATCTTGTTTCAACTCCACCTTGCTAGAGAGCCTGGGACATAGTCTACAGCATTCCCAACTTTGGTGAGGTGAGCCAGTCAGCTTGTTCTAAAATATGCTAAAGCAAACAGCTTGCCACTTGGCTGCCCGTACACGAGCCTGTGTCCTTCAGTGGTGAGGCCTTTCCCCACATCACCTGGAACCGGGTGCTCTCTGGCTTAGAAAATCTTCCCTTGTAGCAAAAACACAAGTTCACATCCAGATCTTTCCCTTTCTGCACGAGAGAAGGGCTGAACCTGCATTAACAGACACGATGCATGCAGAAGCCAGGAGTGCAGCATCCTAGGCTGCGGTGCAGGGATATGTGGAAAGGAGAGCAGAGTTCAGCAGGTACAATCAGACAGTGAGCTGTCAGAGATCCTTCTTGGGCCAGACCAAGCAGCGTGAGTTTGTTTTGGGTGTAACAGGACTTTCAGAGGGAGAAACTTTGCTGTGGGAGGGTGGCAGGTGTCGAGCCTCAGGGACCCTCACAAGGTCCCCCAGCTACTTCCTGATTCCCTCCACACCTTACTCTGGCACATGTCCCACTCAAGTGCTCCATGACAGCCACTCAGGCCCCTTCTAGAACACAGACAGGCTCTCCCATGCTCCCCAGGAACACGGTGGCACAGTATGCAGCGGCTGGTTCTCAAAGGCCTCATACTGATTTACTCGCATTTTTTTCCTTGCGTCCTGGTAGTGGTGTCCTGGAATCCAGGTTTTTGAAGGCCAGCAGAGTGGACACAGGAACAAAGAGCCACACACTGAGCCTGCCCTCCATCCCTGCCTCACCTACTGTACAGGTGAAGCCAGGGGCAGAACCTGGGTATCCTCTGTGTGATGTGCTGGAGCTTCGGCAAACCTCAGACAGTGAAGAGGTGACTGGATCAGCAGAAAGTAAGGGATGGCCAGTGCCAGGTGGCATGGTCTGGCTGAGGGTGAGGAGGAGGGGTGCGATCGGACCCCTTGTTAGAGTCAGCCTTGGATTGGAGGATGGCTGGTTTGGCGTGAACACTCCCTGCATGCTTAATGTATCTGTGTGCACAGTTAAGCAGCAAAGCAGACTGATGTAAAACGGCCGTCGAGATGTCAAGCTTATGTCCTGCTCCCCAGGACATCTGCAGGCCCAAGAGAGAACTGAGCCTCTAAGTCTCCAAGGCAGAAGGGAGTTCTGGGTCTCCCTTTGTGAACAGAAGCCGGGATGAACCTGGTCCTGTGGATAAGCAGGAACCAGGCAGGTGTGGTCTGAACTCAAGTTAATTAGAATTTCAGCAGCAAGTTCCAGCTGACACTGGGCATCCCTGGGCTGTGTTGCTGCCTGAGATGATGTCACCTTCAGGTGAGGACTTTCATTCTCCTGCTCTGCTACAGGAAGGTCTCCTTATGGAAACACAGCTCTGGCTACAGGCACTGTCCAGGACAGCCATCGGCAGTCAAAGTCTGCTGTTTGCCCCACGTGGAGGTCAGTGACTGCTGGGTTGTAAAATGGGGCTCCCTGATAGATCTGAGAAGTTTTCAACTATATTTCTTCAAACGTCCTTCTGTTGACCTCCCCCATTATCCAGATATGCATGGGCAACATTACCCGAATATCCCACGTTTCATGGTGCCCTGGCTCTCTCACCTTGCTAGGCCCCGTTTTTTCATTTGTTCTTTGGAATCCATAGTATTTGTTTACAGGTCTAATTCTTCCATTCTTCCAGTTCAGGATATGTGTGTGTGTGTGTGTGTGTGTGTGTGTGTGTGTGTGTGTGTGTGTGTGTGTACACGTACTTGCATCAATGGAATGTTTGTGCGTGGATTGGTGTACATGTATGTATGCTTGTGGAAGTCAGGGAACAACCTGGTGGGTGGGTATACATGTTTAACAGGGGTAGCGGGGAGTGGACATATGTGCGTGCTTGCAGAGGTCGGAGACAACCTCAGATGTTTCTCAGGCACCATCCACCAGTTCTAGGACAGCGCCTCTCTCTCGCCTGGAACGTAACCACATGAGCTAGGCTAGCTTGCTGGTGAGCTCCAGGGGCCCATCTGTTCTGGCCTCCTGCTTACTATTGTTGGGGTTACGAATGTGGACCACGGTGTCCTGTTTTACATGTGGGTTCTGAGGATCAAATTCAGGTACTCACACTTGCACGCTGAATGCTTTACCGACGGAGTCATCCCCCCCCCCAACTTAATTTTTAAAAATCTATCTTCTTGTTGATATTATCTACTTGATGAGACACCATATTCACACCTGTATTTTCTATTTTAATCGAGGTTTTCTTCTGTTATTTGAACATATTTGTCACTTACAATGACTATTTTGATGTCCCTCTGTGTTAAACCTGACACGGGTTTAACCTCATGGGCAGTTTCTGTTTGCATATTCTCAAAGATTTGTTTTCTTTTTAATTATGAGAGCTGGAGAGGTAGTTCAGTGGCTAAGAACACATGCTGTTATTCCAGAGGGCCTGAGGTCAGTACTCAGTACCCACATTGGGTGGCTCACCACTGCCTCTAACTCCAGTCCCAGGTGATCTTCTGGCCTCCTCAGGTGCCCGCACATTCATGGTGCACATCCGTATGCTTATATACATAAACTCATAAAGTAAATAAATCTTTATTTTTGATTGTGCATATGTGGGTGTGAGCGTGTGCGCATGAGTGCAGGTGTCTTTGGAAGCCAGTAGCATCAGATCCCTGGAACTGGAGTTGTAGGCTGTTCACAGCCTCCTAACACAGGTGAGGCGTCTCTGCAAGAACTGCAAGTGCTCTTAACTGCTGAGCCATCTTTCTTGCCCCTATTGCTTGCATTTTAAAAATTTGTTTCTTTGTGTTCTCTCTCTCTCTCTCTCTCTCTCTCTCTCTCTCTCTCTCTCTCTCTCTCGTGTGTGTGTGTGTGTGTGTGTGTGTGTGTGTGTGTGTGTGTGTGTAACAACACTTATAAACAATATATACGGGTCACATGCTCCTCACCTTCTGATCTAGTTGGAGGCATGCTGTGAGCTGCCAACATACCTCAGGAGCTGTGTGTCAGGAGCATTGGGTGAAGGGCAGCCACAACGTATGGCCAGCAAGATATAGTGTCCTCCGTTACACAGACACAGGAGATGAACAAGGTAAATATGGTAAAACAGAGCTGATGAGCTAGACACAGCATCTTCCCAAGAACATCTGCTGGGAATGGCGCGATGCCATTGGTGGCTTATGGGAGGGCAGAGATGAGACTCCTGGGTCATGGGGACTCTGCAGTAACAGCACTCGGAACATCTGTAAATCAGATAAGGCATGCCAGTGTAGTGACAAGCCCACATGTGTGTGCAGGAGGCCCACAGAGCCGGCTTCTCTGTGTCTCCATTCTCGACACGATGCATCGCTTGTGCAGCAGCGCTAAAAGTGAAAGAAAAATTCAAATTTGTCTTAGATGGTAAGATTCTGGCTGTGAATTCAGTAGGTTTTGGAGAATTTATTCTTAATAAGGATACTGTAGTTACATTGCCCGTAAGTATGGGGAAAACTCAGGTGGCAAACACACCAGTTATTTAAATTAAACACGCTGCTCATAATGCGTTGTCCTGAGTTACAGCAAGCTGTTTCTGCTTGAGTCGGAATAATCACTTAATGGCAAAGAAACTGAAAAAACATCATCTCGGCAGAGGGAAGGGCCTCTTGCCATAGATTTACAATTCAGAGGGGGCCTCATTAAGAATGCATTACATGGAGGTGACCCCCATCTGGGGTCAGGCTGTGTGGATAACACTGGCCGGGGCAGGCAGGGTGGGTTCCAACATCTCTGTTCCTTGATGGAGGAGAGCTGACTGAGGACACACACCCTAAGTGGGGAGACACGTGTGCCATGTCTGCCTCCCTTTCTGGAACAGGTGAACAAACAGCATCTAATTACCTGGAGTCTCTTCCACAGCCCATGGGACCCTGTGATGTGGAGATGAGAAGAGGACCAGTGGTGTTCCTCTGGGAGAGGTGGGTTAAGGTGACCTGGGCCATGGATCCCATGGGCATTAGGAGGATGAACAAGGACCATCTATCTCCACAAGGCCCAGAACTCTCTTTCTGAAGCTGTGCAGGTCTCAACCCAAAGTCCTTCCATTCTGCTCTCAGGAGCTGTTCTCCTGTCATGGCTAAGACTGAAGGGATCTTGGTCTGTGTCCTGCAGGCCTGGAAACCCCTCTGTCCTGCGATCTGAGGCGTCAGTCATCCTTCCTCCCTGCAGGGCACAGGCTCTGCCTCAAGGGAGATGTGACATGTGACATTTCTATTTTCTGGCTGTAGTGAAGCTTTTGCAGTTTGGGGTCCCTCCTGTGAGTATTAAGGGCTCTTGCTTCCATTTTCAGCAGCTGATCCCTCACCCCCTCACCCACCCCCATGCCCCCATGGCCTCCCAGTGTGCATGTAGGCATGTCACTTTGCCCACACCAACCCATTTTCTCAGAGCTCTGCTCTGGGTTTTTCTGATGAATTAGTCCTGTGAAACTAGGAGTTTCACTGCCAGCACCCCTCCCTCCCCCCCCAAACCCCCCCAACCCCCCCCCTGCTCTCCCTGGGATCCCGGGCATGGGGGTGCTGCCCTCTGGGGGAGCTGCCCTCTCCATCCGCATCTGATGCTCTCTTTGCTTCTCAGAGCACACGCTCAGCTCCCCTCCTTGGTTCCCCTGAGGACAGGAATTTTCCCTCAGAGGCCTGGCAGTGCGCCTGGGGCTGTTCCCTAGTCCCTTAGATGAGCCCCGAGGGAGCCTATGCCAGCTGCTTGATTCGTCCTCTGCGTCTCAACAGCCTGGATCTCTCAAGAAATATCAGCCATCAGCACAATTTGTTTTAAATGCTGAAAACTGTCTCCTTTAGTTCCTTGGCAGAAAGTGTTTGCATTGTGCCCAGAGGTAGAACTTCACGGGCCCTTGCTGGCCTCCTGTTTTTGCATTTCTGAAGCTGATTTTCCCAGAAGGAAACTACTATCATGAAAATTTGTTTCCAATTAAGCTGAGCTTCTAAAAACTCAGGTACTTCAGGGCCACTTTACCTCCACATGAACCAGGCCGACCTCACCTCAGGGACACAAAAGCCCACAGCTGGTGTCTACAATCCTGTTTCACACAGTAACCAAACCTGAGGCTGCCAGAGACCTCTGTTCTCTGATACCCTAACCCCAGGACCAGTCTGACTCAGAACATCAGTCTCATTGGCTCTACTCAGCTCCTGAAGCCTGTGTAGAGTCTCTTGGGACCCTGATGGCTGTCACAGCAACACTTCACCTGGAGCCAAACCAGTGCCAGGCACCAGGCAGCTCTCTGAGCAGGGAAGTGGGGTGGGATGGGCCAGCAGGGATGAAGATGAAATCTTGAGAGGTCTGTGAGGTCCCTGGAATAAACCAGCCCACTGTGAGCTGTGGGCTTAGGGTGGGGTGCAGTAGCCTCAGGAAGGACAGGAGAACCTCCGTATTCATTGGCTTTCGAACTGAAGACTCTGGCCTTCCTGCTTCTGGGACCGCAGGATGCTCTGTGGTGAAGCCCAGGCAGAGTTTAGAGGAAGTGGTCGTGCCTCCAACCTTCTGGTTTAGCTGGAACTGCCTCACAGGTCTGGAAACACTCTTTGGCATTCATCTTTGGAAAGGTTGACTGCTGGCCAATTATCCACCACTGTGGCACATAGAGAAGTGATGTTAAAAAGAGGAAAAAGTCTCGGCTCACAGTTTCAGAGGCTTCGTGCCATGGTGGTTGAGAGGGCATGGCTGAGTGAGCCATTTACACCAGGTGCCTAGACAGCAGAGAAGGCAAAGGCTTGTACCACGGGACTCTCTCCTCTCTCCCCTTTCAATTTATCCAGGCCTCCAGCCTGTTGGGTGGTGTCATTCAGACTCAGGGCAGGTCTCCCTAAGCCTCTCTGGAAACCGCAGGGTTGTGCGTTCCTACAGTAGCAATGGCCAATCCAAGACCCAAGGGCCAGAGTCTTACCTGCTCCCTGACCTCTAGTGGGGACCTGTTGCTCTTCTCACCATGGCAGCACAGCATGTTCACCATTTACTTCATATTAGCTGCTTCTAGGGCCTGAGAAAACCACCTGAAATACAGCGGGGCCTCCCTCCTTGCTGGGGCATGAGGAGATTCATGATCTGCATGGTTTTTTGGTTTTGTTTGTTTGTTTGTTTGTTTTGTAGAGGAATTTCAACCCAGCAACATGGCTACTCTGGCAAGGGATCACATTCAGAGACCTAGGTCTATGTGATTCAGCTGAAATACAGACCCGCCCTTAGTACGCACCTTTAATCCCGCTCACTAGAATATAGGCACGTCTTTAGTGTGTACCTTTAATCCCAAACAGTGACATCTAAATGAGGGACAGAGAGAGATTTGACAGAGTGAGTCAGAGATAGGATGCACCCAACTCTCACGAGAACAGACAGCATAGAGAAGCTGTTTAAGAGCAGTGCAGAGTAGAAAGGAGAGTATAGGACAGGGAGAGGTGGAGAGCTGGTGAAGACAGTACGGTTTGGTACAGTTCAATTAAGTGCACTTGAAATCTTGCAGTTCAGTTTGTGAAGTTCGGAGGCAGTTCCCCCCCTCCCCAAGCAGAGCAATTCAGTGAGAAGCAAAAAGAAGCCAGTTTGAATCAGTCAGTCAGCTTAGAAAACAGTTTTGAGCCAGAACAGCTAAGTTGAACTAGCCAGCCAGAGTTCAGAAAGAACTAGAAAGGGTGAGTTTACTCAGCAGCAAGTCTCAGAGGCTGAAAACATTCTAGGCCTAGGTTAGCAGACGGAGGCTGGAAGTTGAAGCCTTCAAGGTCTGTACTGACAGAATATTTGGTTTTACAGCAGCTAGAAGCTTCCTGGCCTAGGCCTAGGGATAGTTAGATAGAAAACACTCTAGACTCAGCCAAACCATGCATTCTTAAAGGTTGGGTGTGGCTCTCATTTTATCCCCTCATCTGAGGAAATAAAAACATTTAAAGTTTAAAATTTTTCTATTTCTGTTATATATTTTTTTATTTTATATTTATTTCATTCCTGATGCTTCTTTGAGGATGTGTGCTGTTATTTTGAAGATTCTGGGGGTTGCTTGCTTCAGTGATAGAAACACACCATACCTCAGATCACCCTCTGTGCTGTGAACACTGCTGTTTTGTGTTGTATTTTCATTCAGATCAAAATGCCAAGTTTCCTTGTGACTTTGTCATTTCACCTGATAATTGCCTAAAAGAGTTTATCTGGCTTCCAAACATTTGGGGATTGCAGCTGAAAGCAGTGTGCTTTGTGCCCTCACGGAAAGAGTCTGTAAACTTGGAGCTCGTGGTGGTTCATGTGTTTATTCCATCTTTTTATCCTTATTTGTTTTCCTTATGGCTGTGATGTTGATTATGGGGAGAGCTGTGTCAGCTCCGACTGAGATGTAGGTCCATACGCTTTCCCTTTTGGCTTTATTGGTTGTATTTGTGCTCAGCGGCCCTGTTCTAAGACTCCTTAAAAAGCCCATCTCTCTTGGTTTAGTGATTACAAAATTAGGGCTCTGGCACATTCCTTAAAAATTAAAAATGGAAAAGAAATGCTTATGGGTGTTTTGGTTGCACAGATAGCTAGGCACCGCAGTGTACAGTGTCCCTGGTTGCACAAATGGCTATGTACCACAGTGTACAGTGCCCCTGGAGTGCACAGATGGCTATGCACCACAGTGTACAGTGCCCCTGGCTGCACAGACGGCTATGCACCACAGTGTACAGTGCCCCTGGTTGCACAGACGGCTATGCACCACAGTGTACAGTGCCCCTGGTTGCACAGATGGCTATGCACCACAGTGTACAGTGCCCCTGGAGTGCACAGACAGCTATGCACCACAGTGTACAGTGCCCCTGGTTGCACAGACGGCTATGCACCACAGTGTACAGTGCCCCTGGTTGCACAGACGGCTATGCACCACAGTGTACAGTGCCCCTGGTTGCACAGACGGCTATGCACCACAGTGTACAGTGCCCCTGGCTGATAGCTATGCACCACAGTGTACAGTGCCCCTGGCTGCACAGACGGCTATGCACCACAGTGTACAGTGCCCCTGGTTGCACAGACGGCTATGCACCACAGTGTACGGTGCCCCTAGCTGCACAGACGGCTATGCACCACAGTGTACAGTGCCCCTGGTTGCACAGACGGCTATGCACCACAGTGTACAGTGCCCCTGGCTGCACAGATGGCTATGCACCATAGTGTACAGTGCCCTTGGCGTGCTAGAATATAGTGCAGGATCCCTTGGAACTGGAATTAACAGAAAATTGTAAGCCACCATGTTGGGTGCTAGGAACCAAACCCAGGTCCTCTGTAAGAACATCTAGTGCTCTTAACCCCTGAGCCATCTTTCCAAGCCCTTGTATCTCATTTTCAGTGGCAGTTTCTGTCCCCCCAGATCTTCCGTGTGTGACAGTAATATTATTCCTTTCACTGGACTCCTGGAAATATTATTTGTTTGATATGACTTTCATTTTCTTTTACCAGAATATACTTGGGCATCTTAAGATTCAGTTTAATCGTCTCTGCTTTTCATTTTGAGTTTAGACTTTTAATCTTTACTGTGATGTTCAAAATCTACGTATCTTGTTATATTCTCTCTTTCTCTCTCTCTCTCTCTCCCTCTCCCTCTCTTTCTCCTCTTTCATCCCTTCCTCTCTCTTAGTATTGTCAGTAAAGCCCAGGGTCACACACATGCTAGGTAAATGTTGAGCACCAGCCCCGAGGCATCTCATCTAATGAGCGAATTTAATGACCTCTCTCCCTCCCTCCATCCCTCCTCCCCTCCCTCCATCTCTCCCTCCCTCTCTCTGTGGCTCTAGATCTCACACATGAATTTTGATAAGTTGGCTCATGCTATGTGCTTTCCCATGACCTTGTTGATTTTTTAACTGAGTTTTTCTACTGAGAATTGAAAGGAAGATTTTTAAGTCACTGCTCTGAGGATTTCCCTTTTCATTTCTGACAGTTTTCACCTTATGTCTCACAGCCTATTTGCAGGGGATGCATACATTTGTGTTTGCTCTGTCTTCTTGATTGAGTGACCTCTTCTCCTGCCATGACCCTCTGTCTCTGGTCATTTTCTTTACTCTTAAGTGCACTTCAATATTTTTACAGCTGCTCCTGACTACACATGACTGACATTTGCTTGATACAACCTTGTCAATCTTAACTTCTCTACATCACCATGTATCTTACTTTTCTTTTTCTATGATGAGACACCATGACCCAGGCAACTCACAGAAGAAAGAGTTTATTTGGGGCTTACGGTTCCAGAGGGCTAGAGTCCATAACCATCATGGTGGGGAGCATGGCAGCAGTCAGATAGATGTTGGAGCTAAGACCTCACACCCTTATCTACAAGTTGGCAGTAGAAACACAAACTAGAAATGACACTAGATATTGAAGCCTCGAAGTCCATCCTCAGTGACACACCTCCTCCATCAATGCCACACCTCCTAATCCTTCCCAAACACTTCCACCAACTGGAAACCACGTGTTCAAATATATAAATCTATGGAGGCCATTCTCATGCAAAGCACAACCCCATGTAAAGAGCATTTCCTGTGGCGTATGGTCTAGTTGGCTAGTATTTTCCTGTCTTCAATTGGTATGTTTAGAGTATGTGGCTGTGCTGGAGGATAGTCATAGGTGTGTGGAGACAACACTTTATGTCTTTGTTTTTGCTGCCTGTTTATCTTTTCTTTCTCTAGCGTCTGTGGGCCACTGGGACATTTCTGGAATCCCATCTTTTTTGCTGTGCAGTATTGCATATTTTGCTCCAGCAATTTTAGCTTGTTTTTAGATGTTACACCACACACACACACACACACACACACACACACACACACACACACCACCTGTCACAGGCTCTGGGTATCTGTATTTCAGGTGAAGTGTGGATGCCACCCCCATTTTATGTCCCTTTATCCCTCCCTGTTCCTGATGCAGCTGGTTATACATTGTGTCTTCGGTCAGAATGTTCTAGTTCGTCTGCTGGAATGTTCTGCTTTTGTTTTTGTTTTGTATTTGCATTAATCGCACCGTATTTACAATTGCTTGTTGAAGCATTGTCATGACAGTTTCCCTGAACCCTTGGTGGGGTTCTGACTTTCTTGACACCTCACTCATTGTTGTCACGCTCTTATTTTTTTTTTTTTCTCTTAGTTTCAAATCCTCCTGGGTCTCGGAATGATAAGTGACAGTCAATGAAACCTGTATGTGTTTCCATTGCAACACTGAACTCTGGGCTGTTACTCAGACTCTGTGTTGACTGACTTTTTAGACAGGGCACTGAGTACTTCAGATGGAGGCAGAAATCCATGTTCCCTCCTTCTCCTCCACTAATACAATGGTGAGGGTCCTCGTCACTTCTGCGTGTGATGAGATGTTTGGCTCCTCACAAGTCTCCAGTGACACTGCTTTGTGCCTGCTGAAACTTATTCTTAGGACTCTGCAGGAATATCAAAGAATGGCCTTTGGCGTGAAGGACAGCACTCCGGTTTTATTGTGAGTCCAGATATTCCATCACAAAAGCCATGGGAACCATGAAGATAACTTATATTTAAAACTGGCTGTGGGGCTGGAGAGATGGCTCAGTAGTTAAGACCACTGTCTGCTCTTCCAGAGGTCCTGAGTTCATATTCCCAGCAACCACATGGTGCCTCACAACCATCTATAATGTGATCTGATGCCCTCTTCTGGTCTGCAGGTGTACATGCAGATAAAGCCTTCACATACATTTTTTTTTTTTTTTTAAAGTGGCTGTGGACTGATGGTGGGTGATAATTCCCAGATGTAACTTGATTGTACCCCATGTTGCCCATGCCCCATGCATCTGGACACAGCTCTGTGACTTAATTTTCGCCACATGATGTTCTTATGTACCTACTCACAGAGAATCCACTGCGTTCCCCACTCTGTGCTGATGGGGGTGGTCATGTGTTAGCTGTGACGGAAGGCTCCTGAGTGTCCACATCCATCTACTCTGTGGAGCTACTATTCATTGAAGGTGAGCAGTCTGCTGCCATCACATGAGTCTGTGGCCTTCATGGGTCTACCTGCCACTGCAGACTCACCCGCTACCATCTGGTGGGTGTGGCCTGTGTGTGTCACACTCATTGGCAAGGCCGGAGAATCTTCTCTCTGCTCAGCTCCTGTTCCATCTCTCACCACCCTAGGAAGTACCCCCTCTGAGGAGCCAGTGCTGAGGTGTCCTCATGGCTGGCTGTCTCCTACCTGTCAGCTCACAGCCCTGCATGCTGCTGAAGCGGCATAGGCTCTGCAAATCGGGAGCTTCTTCCGGCTGTGCTTGCAGTACTGTAGCCCGGCACTTCTTCCTTCAGTCTGACAAGTTGTGTGGAGATTACAATTATTTTCCAAGCCACCAAGAGGACAGGGCGACCAAGCGTGCAGTTTGTGTAGCTTGTGCCTCGGGAAGCGTCAGTGGCTTTAGGCTCTGATTGGCCCTGCACTGCCAGCTCCTCCTGAGGAGCACTGTGCATGTCCCCCCCCCCCCCCTTCTCTGGCTTGGGGAAGCAGAGTTTCCATGTACGTGGATCTGCAGGCCAACCAGGTCCACTCCGCTTTTCCCACTTCACCCTCCCTTCACTTCACACGACATCTCTCCAACTTTATGGCCAGTGACTTGGAAGACATCATTTACTTACTGTTGAGTGAACGTGGCCTTTGTCCTGGGTGATGGCAATTCTGGTCCAGGAAATTCTGCCTGAAATGAATTGTGCTTGGATTCTGCAGTCCAGTGCACACATCCTGGAGCATGCGGTTACCCCTTAAGGTGTCTCCTCACCTGTTCTGCTGTCCTGGGGTGGAGAAGAGATGCTCACAGGCCTTTCTAGAGGGACTTGGGGGAGGAGGGGAGACAGTCCCTGCCCCGGTATGTGAGCCTTGCTGGGGTTTTACATTTTGAGTGGAGCTGGGGACTGAACGGTCTCACTGTTGCTGGCTTAGCCTAGGACGCCATCTTACAGCATAGTTTCCTGTGATGGCAAACTTCCCCCAAGGTGGAGGGAGAGCGAGGACAGGGGAAGCAAGCACAGGCAAGGGAGGGCCTTACCACATGTTCACACACCTCATCAACCTCTACTCCACCTGGGACCCCTTCTATATCAGAGCCACTCGCATGGCTTCCTCCTCCTGTTCTCTCCAAGTCAGGATTCAAGCTGAATGCCCCCTTCCCAGAGAGCCTTCCCTGAGAGGTGTGGCTAAGACGCCTCCATCCAAGTCTACTTCCTGTCTCCAATTTTACTTTCCTTCCCAACCTGTGCCCGTAACTTGACAAGCCAGCTATTTTTTCTTTTGCTTATCGTCAGCTACAATAAACGATGTGGTCTTGCCCAGGAGAGACTGCCTGGCATACAACAGGTCCTCACAAAGAAATTGTTGCATGCAGTTTATCATAGACCACCCACTCATTTCTGACCTCTGGCTGGTGCCACACAATCCAAATGCCCACACTTGTGGGCATTGGTCTGGGTAACCCCCAGAGACTCGTGTGATAAAGCTCACGAGAGGTCGTAGTGGGGGGCCACTGATTTCATCAAACCCACTGGTGAGTTTATAGCCGAATGGACCACTAGGATGTCTGGCCCTAGGTGGAGGAAGGAGGTCACTGGGAATGAAGCTTTGAAGGGTATATTTGCTCCAGAAGTCTCTCTGTTTCCTGGACATCAGTGAGACAGACAGCTGTGTTCTTTCACATGTTCCTGCTGTGCCGCTCTGCCAAGTGACCATGGCTGAGACCTCAGAAACCATGAGGCCAAATAAATCTTTCTCCCCTTTAGTTGTTTTCTCTCAAGTGTTTTGCTATAGATAGATGACTGCCACAATGTGGGACAGTCACGGGAGCCAGACGTGACCCTAGGACAAAGTCACTGCCACAAAATCATCCATCTCCCTGCAGCATTCCCATCTCCGCTCTCTTATTTAAAAGCACACATTGTAGCCAGATATGGTGGCACACGCCTGTTATTCCAGACCTTGAGAGGTAAGGGAGAGTCAGAAGTTCAAAGTCACCCTCAGCTATGTAGTAAATGGAAGCTAGTCTGGGAAACATGAGATGTGAGGGGCTGGGGTGGGGTCAAAATTGAGACAGAGCAAAACAAAACCACTCACATCACCTTATTGCTGCCAAAGTCATTTACAACGAGGCAGGGTTCTGGTGACGCAGAAGTAAGATGCTGCCGCTCCTGTGGGACCTCAGACACTCCCACTATGCCCAAAGCACCCTTGTTCCCTGGCTGTCTGGATCCTCTGTCGGCACCAGTCACGGGCCACCAGTGGGCATTTTGCTCGTTCTAGACTATGTCCCCGAACTGCCTCTGACTTTCAAAGGCTTCATCTCTCTCATGTGTGGCAGCATCTCCTTCCTTCTACTATGGGGGGAGGCGGGGCATCAGCTGCATTGTGCTGACTAGTTCTATGTCAACTTGACACAAGCTAGATTCATCTGAGAGGAGGGAGCCTCCATTGAGGGAACGCTTCCATGAGATCAGGCTATAAGATCTCAGTGTGCATCAGTGTTCAGTGCCTGGGCCTTGTAAGTGACTGGACCATGAGGGCTCTCCCTTCCTCGTTGAACGACTCTATTGACAGCATTGTAATCTGATGGGGTTACTGGAAGGTGGTGGAGCCCAGTTGAGGGAAATAGGCTTCCAAGGTTGGATTCTTGAAGAATGTCCCTTACCCACTCCTGCCTGGTCCCTTCCTGTCTGGCCCCTTCCTGTCCTGTCCTTTCCTGTCTGGCCCCTCTGCTTTCTGGCCTCATGAGGTAAGCAACTCTCTTCCACCAGGACCTCAACAGAGCCAGCCCTGTGGGAACCAAGCCACTGAAACTATGTGACAAAACAAACCCTTCTTTAGTGTCTCTCTGATACCTTGTAACATCCATAAGAAGCTAACGGGTCCACCTGTTTTTTGTTGTTGTTGTTTTTGCTTTTTTGACACAGGGTTTCTCTGTGTAGCCTTGGCTGTCCTGGACTCCCATTGTAGACCAGGCTGGCCTCAAACTCACAGGGATCCACCTGCCTCTGCCTCCCTAATGCTGGGATTAAAGGTGTGCGCCACCACCTGGCTGCACCCACCTGATAAGGGAAGCCTTATCACACAGCCACAGCCACCACCTCCCACTGCCTGTGGCTGTCCACCGCAGCGGAATGAGGTGAGGTGAGTGAACTGGACGGACAGTGATACACACTCAGCCTGAAGTGTTCACCATCTGCTTTTGTGGAAAGTGCATGCATGTCCTACGGTGGATAACCGGATGGAGAACGTCTTTCGGATCTAGGTATTACTACCTAGCAGCTGAGGAAGTGGGCCACATATCTCCAAGCTCTTTACTGTGATTTCTTTCTTGTATTTTTGGAAGGAAACACCATGGACAGCCTGGCCAGGAAGTACTCAACGCAGTGTGGTCACGTTCTCCCGATTTAGCTGAGGTTCACACAGGCAGAGGAGACGTTCTCAAGTGGTCCCAGGTAGTCTCTGGGCATGACAGGGTCTCTGTGGTCTTAGGATATTTACCCACATGATCCAAGGGTGTCATCAGACCCCACCAGAGATTCCAGCCACTCCCTCCCTCTCTCCTTGCCCCCCTCCAGGCTCAGTGTAATCCCATCCTGGTAACACTTGGCTCTGAGGTACTAGCATATAAAGCACAAAGGTTGACTAGGGTGGGGCCTCTCGTGAGGAGGCCTTCATAAATCACCACCACCAGTGCTGGAGTGGGCTTTTCATGATGAATGCCTCCGGAACCCTACTAACTCATTGGCTCACCCAGCTGAACCCCAGTGGAATTAGCTCTCTGGTCTGTCCAGGCCCTCACTAGCAGGGGTGAATAGAAACAGACTCCTCGGGGAAAGTCACACGCTACCAGACGAGGGTTCCATTCAAACCCAGGCCTGTTGGTCCCAGGATCCCTCTGTGTCACTCTGTCAAGGATGAAGGCCAGCTGCCACGGCCACACGGATGCCCTTGCACCCCTGGGCCAGCCTCAGCTTGTACCCTATGTTAGGGCACACTTTGAGCTAGCCAGTATGTTTCTGTGTGGAGTTCCCCGCCACATCCAGCTCTACAGCTGGGTTTCAAATCAGTTTATTAAAAAAAATTATTATAACCGAAAGTGGAAAATAATACACCTTCGGAATGGTGTTAGGAAACCTCCCTGTAATGAATCTGCATCGGGAAGGTTTGTTTCTGTGCCGTTTGGTTGTCATGGTGACAGGCAGCATTAGCTAATAAGTTTTGTTTTGAGAATTTTAACACCAGTTTGCCAGTGTTTCTCTTTCGGCTGTAACTATGGCTTACAATATTATCCCTCGCATTCCTGTGTCCTTTCCTCAGGCTCCTGAGCTGACCAGGCCAGAGCCTCTTCGGTGAGCAGTACCTGAGGGAGGCGCTCGGTACACACGGAGCTGAGCTGAGAGAGTTCCAGGCTTGGCAGGACTGAGTGGTGGGGGGGTCGCTGCTCTCACAGGGAGCATGGGATGGCTCTGAGGAGGCAGAGTTAAGGATAGGAAAACTTAATTGGGCCCCCTTTTGTCCTGTCAGCTGCCCAGAGAGAACCATGCTCATGGAGGTGGCAGAGAAATGTCAGGGTGAGTGGTACAGCAACAAGGCCTTACACCAGACAGACCCCGTGAGACCTGACAAAATCTCCACTTTCTATTTGGCTTTAAAACCTCCAACAGGGATCCTGGCAGCTCAGCAGTCAGGGTGTCACAGAGAGAGAACAAGAGGCCTGCTGAGCCCCTCCCCGACTCCATGCTATGGGTCTCCATTTTCCCTGTGAGATCTGTTAGGGAACAGACAGCCCACGGACAGGAGCGCCAGCTCCAAACACTGGTGCTAGGCTGCACAGGGGCTGTGGTGGAGGGCAGGCCTGGGAGGAGGGCCTCTTGCGTGAGGGGTGGAAGTAGCTATAGACAGCTGAAAGCTGAGCAGGCCCAGGAAGTACCTGAACAGCAGACAGGAGCTCTGTGCTTTTCCCCTCTGTAGCTGAGGGGACAGATGCTCTGACCAGGCCAGGTGACATGCCTTGAGTGGATGTTAGACAGTCTCACCTTCTCTGGAGAAGGTCCTTGGCATGCAGGGGTGAGGGGAGACGAGCCCCTTTGATGATTGGTGCCAGTAACCAGGTGTTGCCCATTCAGGGATCAGACAGAAGCTTTCGAAGGCAGAGCTGCCTAGAGCGTTCATTTTGCCCTCACAGGCGGCTGAACTCTCAACAGTTCACTCAGGCCTGACGTGCCTCAGTTTCCTTGACTGTGAAGTGGAGTTTTCAGAGGATGCTGGGACCTCAAAGTATGACAAGCAAAAGAGGAAGCTAAGTGGGGTGTCTGCTGATGGAGATGGATCTGGGCAGTCTGTGAGGAGACTTCTGAGCGAGTTGACTTCTAACAGGTGCAAGCCCTACTATGGCCACAGTATGTGCCCTTTTGAGCAGGTGTGTGTGTGTGTGTGTGTGTGTGTGTGTGTGTGTGTGTGTGTGTGTGTGTGTAAAACGTAATAACACCTAACAGTGAGCTCAGATGAGCTCTTGCAGCATGTGTTTACAAGAGATTGTAGTGAGGTGTGTCCATGTGTTTGGATTGGTGTCTGGCCTGCCTTTCAGTGGATTCTCTGAATGTTCCTGCTGTAAGCCAGAGCCTGGAGTGCCACTCACTCTGACACATCCTTTTCTATTAACATACTGGAAGCCAATGGAGGGAAGACAGGCTGAGAATGCATGGAATCCTCCAGAAGCTCCCTCACCCACACACAGTGCAAACACACCTCCTATCTGGCTCTTCCTAAAGTACAACTCTTAGGAAGAGTTGCCCCAAGCAGAGGAGGGGGGCGCCCAAGGCTGTGCCATTCTGAGTAGCTCCCATGATTATAGAGACAGGAGCACACAGAAGATTCGGGGTCCTCAGAGGCTGATCGGGAAAAGGGGGTACAAGGGTTGCACGGGTTCACATCAATCCCCTGCTTGGAGAGGTTGCATTCACCCCCCACAGGTAATAGGAGGGAAGACAGGGTGCCCTAGGAAGAGCCACGCCCACCAAGGGGACAGCCCAGAGTTCAGCCAGCTCCAGTCCTCAGCGGCTTACGACCTCTTGTCACAAATAGCTGGCTCTGCATGGCCCTGACTAGCAGCTATTTACCCAGTGGGGAAAAGAAGTTTGCAGGGAAGTTGATAGCTGCTACACGGGTTGGAGAGAGGGACCAAGGGCTTCTTCTATGACCCTGCCAGTGGCTCCTGCCAAGGCTGGGCACATTTCTGTGAGGGGCAGGGACAGAAGTCAAAGCTAGATCATTTGGATAGAAAGACTGAAATTGTGGAACCCATGACAACACAGTGATTGCCATACATGGGACTTCCTGCTTCTGGAAACAGTCCACTCTTGGCTCAGTTCTGGTCAGAGCAGGCATCACTGCCAGCTGACATCACTTTCCTCGTGTCAGAAATCCCTTGGTTCCACCTCAAAATGCCTAGGGATCCCAGTTCCATTGCAAGCTAAACTCCAGCCAGATTTTCTTGTGTTCACTTCTGCTATCATCCTTTCTCCCCCCAAAGCCCCCACCCCCACCCCTGCCGCTTGTGCCTTCTGTGCCTGCACTGAGCAGTTGAGTAGAGCATGGGGAAACTCTGAGGGGGCCCTTCAATCTGAGGCCTTTCAGAGACCCTACTAGTGAGAGGGGGTAAGTCTCGGGGAACAGAGAGAGATATGATGCCATGGCTGCTTGCCTCACACATGACCAATACATGTGTGGTCCCACAGGGACCGGAGGAAAGAGCAGCGTGGGTTTTCCTGAGATGCCCCTGTCCTCGTTGCCAGAAAGAAAGCTAAGGAAACCACCTTGTGTCTTTATCTGCATAACATCAAGCTGAGGGGTCCTGGCTGAGGTAGAGATGAGAGTTGTCATTAATATATGAAACAAACAAACAAACAAACCCACCAGTGGCTGACTTTGGAATTGCTGCCACCCTTGAGCACTTAATGTCAGCTCTCAGGGGTTTTTTGGAGTATGTAATGACCCTATTAGCATTAGCAGTTCTAAACACCGCCTTCATCCATTAGGGGAGGGGGAGGGCAGGCTTGGAGGAAGGGGCAACAGGGAGCTCAATTAGAATTGTAAAGGCACAAAGGAAACATGACCCCAGGCCTCAGGGACATGCACTGCTCTCTTTCCTGATGTCTGTGTGGACAGCAGCGGTTAAGAGCCAAGACCCCCGCCCCTCTTTCCTCCCAAGCGGTCTGTAAGCACGCAGGATCACAGATGTTGGAACGCAGACCTTCAGGCCCCACCTCAGGACCTCTGGGCTCAGAATTCCCATTTAACAAGGTTCCCCCAAGCATGTGCAAATCCAGCTAGCCCTGCTCTGAACAGCACAGAAGAGCCAGAGGTGAATTTAGAGAGACTTCCTCACCCACCCACACCTCAGCACCTTCACGGGCAGTCCCGGCTCACATCTCACAAGTCAGGGCTCTGGTAAGTTTTAGCAGTCTTGACCACAGCTTGTGCTCAGAACATGTTTGCTTTCTCCACTTACGCTATGTGGTCACGGATTGTTGCTGATGCTGGGTGATTCGAGGGTAAAGGTCTGGGATGCAATCTGTTTGCTGATCACAGGTGGCTGGCACCTCGCCTGGTCCTCCTGCCCAGGCCCAAAGTTAGACGACGTCTACTGAAGATCAAGACATTTGGAAAAAGTCCAGCCTGTAACACTGGCTCCAATTAGACTCACTTCCAGTGGCCGAGTTCCTCCCCCACCCCCAATGGAGAGCTTTTGTATAGTCCCATAGGTTAGGGATGAGGCCTGGCCTCAAGAGGCTGAAGGGGTGGAGGGGGAGTAGGGATCCACGGAGCCGAATTGACTGCAGTGATTCTGAAGAGGAAATCATAGCTCCATGTGACATGAGTCACTGCAGAGAAAAGGAAAGTGTCTGTATTAATACATTAATCCTACCCAAACATCATCAAAAACAACTTTTAAGACTGGGTTTTGCCACAGACAGTGAGCCAACAGCATTTAAGGTCAGAAGGTAAGGTCAGAAAATCCACACTCTGATGCTAAATCCTCCTACTAGATGTCCGTGATTCTATCCACTCGTCCATCCATCTATCCATCTGTTCATTTATCCACCTACTCACCCACCCATCCATCTACTCACCCACCTACCTTCCCAGCCACCCATTTATCTACCCACCTTCTCATCCATCCATCCGCCCATCCATCCATTCACCCACTCAAGCAACCATCTATCCAGCCATCCATCCACCCATTGATGGTATCTATCCATCCATCCACTCATTCATCCAGTCCATCCATCTATCCATCCATCCATCCATCCATCCATCAACCAGCTACCCACCCGGGCATCCCAGGAGAGGCATCAGTGCAGAATGAAACAGCCAGGGCCCCATCGACTTCTCTACCTACTGTCCACCTCATCCCAGCTGAGCACAGTTAGTCCACAGGTATGACAAATAGTGTAGTAGATTTTAAAGGCATAAGGATTGATGTCCAGGCCATTGTCTCAAACCTTGGTCAGGACTCTAGGTTAGAAGGGCAAGTGATAGGAAAGAAAGGGCTGGAGCCCAGCCACTCTCAGTCACTCCCATAGCTTTCTACTCACCAGCTAGTAACCAGGGCCAGCAGAAGGGGCACACACAGAACAGTGAAGGGGGCAGAGAGGTGGCCTCTGCTCTTGGAGAATCAACATAGTCCAAGGACGCAGCCTTGGCTTGGTCAGGATTTGGGCAGGGACAATAAACTTGGAAGGGCCACGAGGGAGAAGCTGCTGAACAAGGTATTGTGAGACACTCAGGGCTTGAGCTGCCAGCATCCTCGCATTGTAGGAAGGGCCCCAGAGGGTGGCTTCTGATTGGTTGCAGGGTTAGAGAGAAGACTATGAGGGTTGCATCCTGAGTAGGGCATTCCTGCTTTGACTCATTTTTCTGTAGATAAGAGGACATGATGGCATGGCACAAATCAGACTCCTCCCCCACAATGGAGAAATGAAGCCCATAAATCTCAGAAGGGAACGTCTAAAGGTGAACGTGTGTAGGAGTCACACATGAGGAATCAACTTGTCATTGAAGAGCTTGCCTCTGAGACATGTGGCAACATGGAGAGAAGACAGGCATAGACAGACAGACAGACAGACAGACAGACAGACAGACAGACAACCTGGATCTTCATATCTAATAGAGAGGCTGGGGCAGTGTAGTACTTGGAGAAAGACCATGCTGTAAGTCCCATCATTACCAGGAAATGAGTTCACACTGATCAAATAGGAAAGACCAAAATTAAGAACGTTCTAGAATAATATGTAATATGTAAAAACAAACTGGAAAGAGGCTCTTTAAAAAAAAAAATGACCGGCCAAGGTGACAGCTGGCAAGGCTGTTTGTTGGTGCATCAGAGGAGAGCTATCCTGACAGAAGGAGCGAGAGGAATGCACACATAGCCCAGATAAAAAGCAGCCCAGAAGAGTATGAACTAGATGCAAAAATACCAATGACATTTAAAAACTATTTTTAGAATTCCAAATATTACAATGGTTGAAAAGATCTCACTGGTGGTGGTTGGTAAAGAGTCTTAGAGTGGGACTGTGGGTAGGGCAGGCATGGTGGGACACACCTGTGGCCCTCTCAGTGTAAGGGGACACTGAGACAGGAGGCTCAGGAGCTCAAGACCAGTCTGGGCTATAGACCTAAACTCTGTCTCAAAAACAAAGCAAAAGGAAGAATGAACAAAAGGCGATTATTATTATTATTATTATTATTATTATTATTATTATTATTATTATTATTATTATTATTATTGAGACAGGGTTTCTTTGTGTAGCCTTGGCTGTCCTGGACTCACTTTGTCGACTAGGCTGGCCTCGAACTCACAGTGATCCGCCTGCTTCTGCCTCACAAGTGCTGGGACTAAAGGTGTGCGCCACCACTGCCCAACTTGTGATATTATTTATAAAACTAAAGAAATAGGGGGAAACACCCAAGAAAAATCTGTGTGCTCATTGAAGTCTGGCTATGTAAGCTGTGATATAAGTTTTTAAAATCACACAGCAACGAAAACAACCATATACATACCTCTTGATACAAAATTGTTTCTATAGTGTATTATTGGCCAAATGTATGTGAACTCCTGGGCCCTTCAATAGCACCTCCTTGTGTGTGTTTTGGAAGGAGTTGGCCTAGTGTCTTTTATCTCCTGCCCAGACTGCCCTTGGCTTGACAAGAGGGGGGGGTGTGTGGCTTAGCTCAGCTAGTTAGTTCTTTTCTGGATAGAAGTACGTGGGGACAACATGGCTGTGGTACTGTCCAGGTGGGAATACGGTGGTCTTCTGTGTCCCTACCAGTTGTCTGGCCTATGAGATTTGTTTTCCACTTTGGGGCCCACAAAAGAAAGAAAATTTTGCCAAATAAGCACAGAATTGTGTGGAGAAGGCCTGCCACCCCACACTTGCTGTTTTTTGAAGAAGTCCAGAGCAATTCTTAAACCACGGCAGGATTTGGAAACAGCGCCAGGCTGTGCCATGATGGCTGTTGGGGGCTGGGGGTGGGGGAGGAGGATAACTAACCTTTTTGGGCTCACACGCGAGGACTGGTATGCTCAAAGATCACGACAGGATCTTCAGAGGCGTCTGAGGGCAGCAAGAATGTGCCCCTGGCTTTTCTCAGAAAGATGAGCTGTTTCTCCAGGAGGTCTGAGCTCTGACCTGGGGGCTGAGCTAGAGACAGCTTGGCCTGCAGGCATGCAGGGCCTGCCTCCTTCCTGCACCCATTGCCTGGACTCCAGCCACACTGAGGCGGAGGAATCTGCCTTGCTTCACTACAGCCTTTCTCTTTCCACTTCCTCCTCTGGTCTCAGTCATACAGGGTTCAAAGACGGCCTGATCTGACGTGAAAACAGCTGTCCCAAGCACAAACTCCTACCTGGCCTCAGCCAGAACACAAGGCTCAGAAACAAGTGGCCCTCCTCTGGAACTTGCCTGGAGGCTTGGGACTGGGTAAGTGGTGGCCTGTCTTCCCTGACTGCCCTGTGCTGTCTGAGTTGCTTTGATGTCACAAAAATGACAAGAGTCAGACGTACAACGTAGCTTCTTGAAAGCCATGTGTTGGGCTCCTGGTGTCCTTAAAACTGCTCTCAGAATTCACTCCTTTCATCCTCCCTTTTGGGGAGGGATCTGACCATATCTGCCCCTTCCTGTAGGACAGTGTGGGATCAGGGTAACCCTGGAACCGCTAGAGACAGAGGATGAGAGCTGTCTCAGTGCCTCCCAGAAGTCAGCCAGAGGAATCGTGTCCTGCCCTGCAGCCACTGTCAGGGTAAACAGCAAGGGCTTAGAGATGGGTCCCCTGGGCCAAGGCCACAAGGGAGCTGAGCATCAGTGTGTTTCTTATTAGCAAGCTGCGGTGCCCTCATTAAGCAAAAAGAGCAGGGTGGTAATAAAGCAAAGGGCTGCAGAGCCAGCGCTCCGGACACTGTGCTGGAGAAGAGGCTTAATAGGCAAAAAGACTTCAATGAAGCACATCGTCAAGTCAACAGGAGGCCCCACAGGCGAGCGTCGCTGCAGCCTCTGAGACCTCAATAACAATTCAGCATTCCAAGCAAATGCCGGCCTTTTGGCCAGCATAGCATCTGTGCTCCCCTGTCAGTCTGTGCCGGAAGTCACCTATGCCAAGGAGCAGCTTACTCTGCTTGTTTCTTCTGGGGCAGATTCTCCATGAGGATGTGCACACAGCAGAGGACAGTGTGGTCCAACAGGAGGCTCCTGAGCATTCCTGCTGGAGGTTTCCTGCAGGTTGTCCAGAGCCTCGCATGCCACAGACTGAGCAGACAGTGCCCTGTGCATCCACTGACTTCCTGGTGTCTAACCCTGCCAGCAAGAATTTTGTCCAGAACAGAGCCCTCTGCTTTACAGAGAAGGAAACTGAGGCTTGGGGGGGGGCAGGCTTGGTGGTGACTGGGCCGAATATAACATGTCTGGCTCCAGTCCAAGTTCCTCAGATCCACTTGTGAGGAGCCCAGCCCTTCACTTGAAGGAGCGTAGAAGTTTTCATAAGACCTGAAAGGAGGGTGTCCCTAAATGTATAGCTAGAAGAAACCTGGTAACCACAGCCATCACTAGAGACCAGCCATTTGTGTAGAATGTCTCTGTGGTTCTCTCTAGTAACCGTTCCTCCTGTCCAGTCAGGGTAGCTGGTGTCCAACAAATAGGACGTAAGGCCCCTGTTACTTGCTGGCCACATGACTGTGGCAGCATCTTAGTTTGCCCTGGGAAGGTACCCTCCCCTCTCTGTGGAGAGAAGGTGACCTTTCAAATCAGAGAACTTGGTGGCCTTTGTGGGTCTAGGTTGGCTCTCAGGAGAAGATAGCATCCCCCAGGTAATCCAGGTCTTGTGAGTGCATGCATGTATGTTTATGTGTGCTTATGTGTTTGCGTGTGTGGTGTGTGCACATGCATGTATGAATGCATATGTGTGTATGTGTGTGTACGTGTGTGCATATGTGTTTGTATATGTGCATGTGTGTGTGTGTGCACGCATGTGCGCATGTGCACATGTGTAGAGGCCAGAGATCAATGTCAAGTGTCTTCCTCAACTGTTCTCATCTTATCTTTTGAGATGAGGTTTTGCATGGAACCCCGCACCTGCCAGTCAGCTAGACATGCTGACCAGTGAGCTCTGCATATCTGCCTGTCTGGCTCATCTGCTAGGCTTTGCATAGTCATGCCCAACTGAGTATGGGGTGGCCATCCTTGTCTTTGGAGGAGTTGAAGTGTAAATGGTTTTGTCTTCAACTATCTTTAGCTGTTTTCACTCTCACAACGAGCATCAAACCTGTCTCCTGCCCACAGAGTGCTGCGTGTTCCTTTTGTGAAGCTGGCCACTCACACTGCATCAGTAGTCTGCAAGCAGAGGACGAACAGAAAGTGGGCCAGGATATCCAACCTGAAAGCCCACCCTCCGCCATGTACATCATCGGCAAAGCTTCAACTCCTAACGGTTCTATAAAGTTATGGATGCTACCAGCTGAGGACCAAGCGTTCAAACACAGCAGCCTATGGGGGACAGGGGCCAAGCATTCAGTCACAGCAGCCTATAGGGGCATCTCACATTAAAGCTATAACACTGTCTTGTAAGAAGCCTGGCTTAATGAAGGCCATGGCAAAAGTGTGGCTGGCAAGCACTGACATGCAGAAGACTGCAGGATAAGGCACCTTGGCAGTTGCACCTCGAAGATAATCAGATGTGTTATTCCTGGACCTTGTACGACGACACGTAGCTGCTCCTGAGATGTCCCCTGGTGTCACTGCCCACAGAGACAGATACAACAAAGGTGCCACAAGGCTAAATCACTAAAACAATGAGGCCAAATTGAAACTAGAAATCGAACCCAAATTCAGAAAGACACCAAAGCCTTTAGAAGGAGTGGCAAGCCCCCCTCTAAGTGGACGAGGGACAGGGGTGCACGGGCACAGCGCCTCCCAACATCAGCCTGTGGAATGAGCACAAATCAGAGAGCAGGGAGCACTGGGGAGCAGGTGTTCTTGCAGGGGACTGGAGCAGGGAGGGGGGTTAGTGGGCAGAGCACCAGCTGTGAAAGCAGGGAAGGGAAGAAGCGGAGCATGCTGGGTCAGCAATCACTGTGTTTCCACTTGCCAGGCGACCAACTGTAGACAGGCTGTGAGGACAGTGAAGGGTGTGCAGGTGGCGGTGGGGACAGTGAGGAAAGAGAGTGAGTGTCGTATGTGTGTGTGATCAGCTTGTTTTTAGAATGTAGATGTGGGATCCATTCTTAAGCCCTATCCTCGCTGGTTTCTGCAGACAGCCTTGAGCATGTCACTGGAGTTGAGGAAAAAAAGAGCAGGACTGGGGCAATAGGTGAAAATAAATACATTGTATCCCCCCCTCCTCCACCCCAGGTCTTTAAAGAAAGCGCCAGATGATCTTGCATCCCTAGGGACCTCTCAGCGAGGGAGGGGGGAATTGAGTCTCCAGCAGGGTGAGCCTCCTGGCTCAAAGGCTGGGACTAGCTCTTCTTCCATTCTCCCCCCCCCCCCAGTTTCCTCCAACTCTTGCTATCGCTTAGCCAATTCCATTTTCATCTTAGTCTGTCACGTCGTTCTCTCACGCTCCGTCTCTTTTTCAGGGTTCCCTGGGTTTTATTGAGAACACGGAGCAGATGCTTTCTAAAATCGCCTTCATCCTGTCGTGAGCAGTGAGCTTACCATACCACATGCTTACACGGGAAATGTACAGACAGGCAGGCACGCAAAGTGAGCTCCCCTCAGCATGGTCTGTGTGGGGTGTGGTGTGTCCTCAGGGGGCTGGTGGACGCTGCTCCTCTCAGCTCTTCCTGGCTACAGTGAACTCCATTTCTTGTGCAGGGCTCTACCTACCCAGTGCCTGGTCCTCTGTGTTTTTATCTGCAGAAGATAAAGGGCCCCTGACCCCAAGTAGGAGGACAGACAACCCCATCCTTTAGCCATCCCACCAGGAAGAAAGAGATCACTTCTCAGTCACCGAGGCTTACCATTCTTCTCTTATCAGGATAGTAACCAAGGCTTAAGAGGCCTCACACCCACACCTGAACTGCTGAACACACGTTTTGCTTCTGCCCAGAGCCTCCAGCTCCCTCTACAAATAACATTACAAGTGTAAAGACACGACCCAGCCATCCTGTGTACTCACACAGGGACAGCCTCTGCTCTGCCCCAGCCTTCCGTCTCCCTGGCCTTGGTTGACCTCATGGATGAAGTAGATGAGCAGGTTGTCAGTCAGCTTCATTTCCTAAATGAGGGACTGGCTGGCCCTGGAGGTGCTCACTGCTTTGCTGGGGGTGGCAGCGGGCAGTGAAGAACAACCAGGCCATTTGAGGAACCATGCGCACTGTGCTGTCCAGCCAGTAGGGGAGGCTCAGACTCAGGCTTCTACCTAAGAGCGACTTCCCAGTAAAAACCCGAGTTGCAGACAAGGTGGGTAGCCTGTGCCTCATGCTCTGTCAGTGCCGGCTGGGTTTGGAGGCAGCTCTGTTGTCCACAAGAGAATAACACTCAGATTCTGTCCCAGCACTCAAAACTTATGGCTTTTGAGCACTGGTCCATGGCTGAGGGTCTTTCTCTAGTGGGAAATGAGAGACTGGGTCCTCTTGGACAACACCCGCTATGCCCTTGCACACCATGGAGATCTGAGGCAGAAGTTAATGGAGTCAGTTGTCTACATAGGAACTTGAAGAATTTTCAGAAAGAAGTGGGGCAGAGCAGCAGTCGGTATGAAGAGAGGAGGCTTAGAAAAGCTTGCTTGTTCTTGGCACATTTAAAACATTTTGTTACATGTAACTTTAAACAGGCAAAATGCCATTACGGACCTCCATGCATCCTGTTCCCAGTGAGAGTGTGACACACGTCCAGCCTTTTCCTTTCCTTGTTCTGACCTCCCTCACGGTTCTCCTTCCTCTGTGTTCCTCAGATACACCCAAGTCATCACGTGACATCTCCTACAAATGCTTCCATGTGTAGTTCTAAAAATAAGGACCTGTATTTTTAGGCATGATAATGGGTTTTAAGACAGCCACAAATCCTCAATGTTGTCAGCCACAGGTTGGTTCTGTTCCTCCGTGTCTCCCAGTGCTGACTTATTCTTCCCCGTTTTTGCTTGAGTCAGAATCTGAGGACACTTGAGCGTGACAGGTGACACTCTTAAATCTCTTTTAGTCTGCTGCTTTCCCTCTATGTGGTTTTTTTTTTCCAACAAGTTTTGGAGAGAAAAATATCCTAATATTCTTTCTGTGTTTTCATCATTGTGTTTTGAGTTAAGAAGGTAGAAAGAAAAGAAGTCATAGCCAGTATCACTCCTGATTCTTGATGAGTGTGGCCCAGTGTGTAAGTGTGTGCATGTGTGCGTGTCTGTATACACATCACAGTGAGCATGTGGAAGTCAGTCACAGGACAGCTTGCAGGAGTATGCTCTCTCCTTCCACCATTTTAGTTCTGGAAGGCAGGATGTCAGTCTTGGTGGCAAGCACCTTTATACCCACTGATGCATCTCCCCAGCCCTTGGATGTCATACCCTTGGCTGTCACTTGCATCATGACTTCCACGGGCAAGGCACGGTTACTCATATCTACAGTTAGCTTTCAAGGGTCACAGAGCACATGTCTGTGTCCCTCACACTCTGGGAGTGCCGTGGGGAGCCGGCTAGCTGCTACTTTACTCCAACTCTCCTGCCTTGCAGAGTTGGCTCTCGAGGCATGGCCAGGAAATATATGCCTTAGTTACTATTGCTGGGAAGAAAGGAGGAGGATGTGGCTCATGTGCATCCCTTGGCTGCACCAAAATTGCCAGCAACGCCAAGTCAGAAGGGAGAGTCTGCTCCTAGTGAGAGTACAGCCAATGCCCCCAAAAGCCATTCCTGAGGGCCTTGATAAACCCACTGAAAATTGCTGAAGGGCATGAGAGCCATCAAAGCTGAGCCAAGGGATCAAGACGCTGGAGCGAGGAGCTACAGAGACAACTTGCTGCTCATCTGGAGGACCTGGGTTCAGTTCCCAGCATCCACATGGTGGCTCACTACCATCCATGACTCCAGTTGTAGAGGATCCAACGCCTCTGACCTCTGTGGGTACCAGGTACGTGCTTTGATATAGGCCCAGAATAAAAACAACGTTTTATGAGAAATAGGGTTTTTTGTTGTTATTGTTATTTCATATTTTTTTTTGTTTTGTTTTGTTTTTTGAGACAGGATTTCTCTGTGTAGCCTTGGCTATCCTGGACTCACCTTATAGACCAGGCTAACTTTCAACTCACAGAGATCCACCTGCCTCTGCCTCCCTGATTGCTGGAATTGAAGACTACCACACCTAGCGGGGAGATGGTTTTTAATAAGTGCAATCGGGTCTGGCAAGATGGCTTAGTGGGTAAGGTGCTTGCCTCCAAGCTTAATGGCCTGCGTTCAATCCCTGGGACCCACGCAGTGGAAAGAGAGAAGCAATTACCCAAAGTTGTCCTCCGACCTTGTCAAGTGTACTGTGGCATGCATACAGCCACTTGGCGACACCTCTGTACCACACACACACAGAGTAAATAAATAAATACAAAAGTCGTGTATGCATATGTATATATGTATACACATGCAATTAGAACCCTGAGGAGTAGGTAGGGCAGAGAGACTAGAACTTCCAGGACTAGAATTTCCCAAACACCAAATACATTGTCTCAGTCCACTTTCTACTGCTGTGATAAACACCATGACTAAAGCAATTTAGGGAGAAAAGGATTTATTTCATCTAACACCATACTGTCCAACATGAAGAGAAGTCAAGGTGGGAACTGGAGGCAGGCGGCCATCGAGGGATGCTGTTTACTGGCTTGCTTGCCATGGCCGGTTCCATCTGCTTCCTTACACAACCCAGAACCACCTGGCCAGGAGTAGCACTGGCACCAGTGTTCTGGGTCCTTCCACATCAATAATTAATCAAGAAAATGTCCTTCAGATTTGCCTACAGGCTGATAGGGGCATCTCCTCACTTGAAGTCCCCTTTTTCTAGATGACACTAGCTTGTGACAAGTTGACAAAACAAAACAAGAACCTAGCCAGCACATACATAAACCAGGAGAACTTACAGACCCCAAGAAGAAAAAGTTTTTAAAAAAATCCAAAGCTAGACATATTACAGTAAAGAAAACCAAATAGAAAAAAATCTTAAAGGAAATGCACTAATTTCACCCAGTGAGATGACCACTATTAAAAAAAAAAAAGCCAAAAAACAAATGTGAAAAATAGGTGATGATAGGAGTTGAAAAGTTGGGACTATCTCCACTGTTGGCAGGAATATGCAACGGTATAGTTGGTTCTTCCAGAAATAAATGTGTTTACCATGTAACCCTAAAATTATGTTTAGATGCATCCTCCAAATCAATAGGAAATAGTCCCAAGGAGATATGCACATACCAGGGTTTACAGCAGTATTATGTACAACAGCTCAAAGGTGGACTCACTTCACATGTCCAGCTGATGAGCAGACAACCACAGCGCAGTCCACTTGTACAGTGAGCTACCCTGCACCTTTGGACGCTCAGAGGATGTTCTGAGATGTGCTGAGGCACCGATGGGGCCCAAGAACACAGTCACAGAAGGACAAACCCCGAATCTACCCATGAGGGGTCCTGATGGAGTCAGATCTGCAGACAGGGGTCAGAGTGGTGGGTGCTAGGAGATTTGCTACCTCGGGGCAGAAATGCCTGAATTGTGTACCAAAAACATCTGAGATGGTAGATTTTATATTGTGTACATCCAAACTGAGAGGGTGTTGGGGAGAAATTTGGATGAGAGGAGGGGACATTATTTTTTAAAAAATAAAATAAACTTGACAGCTGCTTCCTCAGCAGAAAAAGTAAAAATTTGGAGGGCAATAAGTGATTGTGATCATTCAAGTGCTAAGAAAAATAATTGCAAACTTAGAATTCTATGCCTGTGACAATATCATCTAAACACCAAGGTAAGCCAGACGAATTTTCAAATGAAGTCTGAGAAAATTTGCAGCCAAAACACATGAACAGACGGCAATGCACAAGAGAAGTCTCCCACAGGAGAGAAGCGAGCCATGATGGGGCTTTGACTGAGAAAGGGACAATTGCTGTGGTCAGTCTGGATAAACACGGAGAGCTTAGAATAATCAAATTAGAAGAGAAAGCAGCCATAGCATGGGAGTAAACGGGGCTACAATTAAGACCTTTGAATTGCTTGAAAAGCACTCTGTGTGTGTGTGTGTGTGTGTGTGTGTGTGTGTGTGTGTACGCGCACACCTGTACACTCCGAATGCAGAGGTCAGAGGATAACAGATTCAAATGCCAGAATGGGGGAAACCGTGCAGCTATTGGCTCTCCAGAACTCCTGCCCTTCATGACAAAAATGAGCAAATAGGGATGTGGCTTGGTGCACTGTGGAAGACTGGCCGAGCTAACAGAAAGTCCTGGGTTAGACCCCCACCACCACGGGGAGGGAACAAGCAATTGGCAAAAGGATCCAGCCCACTTAAAGAGTCACAGGAAAGTGCAAATGGAAGCCTTTTTGTGGTGTCAAGGCAGAGAGAAGAAAGTCCACTCTCACCGGTCACTGGAGGGGGCAGTGCATTCAGCCCTGCTTCAGTCTAGCCGGGGGTGCAGTGACATGTAGAGCTCCTTGAGAACCAGCTAGGGCCCTTCTACAATGACTGCCTTGCAGCATCACACTCTGAGGCTCACACCCAGCAGAGCGACACATATAGGCATTAGAGATGTCGCCCACAGCAGATGGATTCACCCAGGTTCCAAGACACACCAGACTATGCTGCTGACACTCACAGGGAGCAGCTCTTACAGAGGCTGCAGACAGCACACCACAGCTTTTCGCTCAGATAGAGCTCGCAGAGGGTGCCCGAGCTGAGAGTCATTCTTCTAAATGACCCAAGGCCTTGGGTACCCAGAAAAAAATCTTTACTGGACCTGGTCACTCCAGTGTCCACACCCAATGAGCCATACTCTGACATTTTTTTGGCAATATTCTGTACAGAAGTTAAATTTCAACAAAGGAATTTATTTTTAAAACATTTTTAAAAGGTCAAGAGTTGTTTTAGGGCTGTGGCCATTCAACTGCAGATATTCCAGGAAATTCCTCATTAAAGAGATGGTCTGGAGGAAGATGTGGTAACCACATTAGGACATGGCTCCAGAGAGCCCAGTGGTGGCGCCTGAGGGTCGGGGAGTGCATGCCACAGGGACCCTTCACAGGCTGCGGAGTTAGGCTGCCCACCCTACTCTGGACATGGATAACTCCCATGACAGGAGGGAGAACTTGTCTTGTTCCTGAGGAGTGGCCAACTAAGGAACAATCTTCGTGGGAGGTTGGCCTTGTTAGTGGTCCTGGGCACATGGGTGGGTTTATTTTATTATTTGTGTGTCTGGACTTGCTAGCCAGGCTGACTTGAGGAGATAACAGAACAGTACAGATGAGCAGGAAGACAAGTCCAGCTTGGCCTTGGACAAGATCAGGGACAGGCCCTGGGCCCCTGTGGGAAAATGGGAGCACTGGCTGAGGTAAATAGTGTCTTGCCATTCTCTTCTAGAATAAGCCACATCTTCTGGAAAGGCACCACGAGGAATAGAGCATCCAAGTGTTCCTGGGGTTCCCTGAAGAAGGCAAATGGGGGTACCCCAATATACTGGAGTTGTATTTAGACCTCTCTGGCTACAGAAACCCCAAGGAGGGCAACTCTTTTTCTCCATGAGAGTTGTTCAGTCCTGAGCTTATTCTTTTTTTTTTTAAGATATATTTATTTATTTAATGTATATGACTGCTTTATACCTAGAGGCCAGAAGAGGGCACCAAATCTCAGTATAGATGGTTGTGAGCCACCATGTGCTTGCTGGGAATTGAACTCAGGTCCTCTGGAAGAGCAGGTGGTGCTCTTAACCTCTGAGCCATCTCTCCAGCCCTCTGAGCTTATTCTTGTAGGGTAGGAGTAAGATGAAGCTAGCTCTGGAGCCACTTGGGCATGAAGCAGTATCTGGGCCTGAGTCAGCCGCTTTTCCTAGAATCTATGGGGATTCTTCAGCATGGTACAGCTGCATTCCTTTGGTGAGGGTAGCTGGTGTGCTGAGCTCTTTGGGAACTCTGGGGCTCTGAACACTAAAGCCACAGCAGCTTAGTAATCCCACCAGTTCCTGGTCCCAGGTCCATACTTCCTGTGAGTGGGGCCCCATGCATCTCTATTTGATCCTTATCAGCAGAGTGATAGACACATTTGAGATATCGAGCATCTCCAGGCACAAGTATGGTCACCACAGCTTTGGAATGGGAAGGTGTTGGGAGCACCATCCTCTCTGGGTCTATGAACCAAGGGCGTCTTCAGGCTAATGGTGCCTGTGAGGGAAATGCTCCCCACACCAGACCATTGCAGCTCCAGTGGAATGGTTTATGGAAGCTTCCGATGGTTACAGTGCTCACTCACTGTGCTTCACTAAGTCAGCCACGCTGCTCAGTAACGGTTCTGTTCTGCACCTTATGGCCCCTTCATTCATCAGAGCAACAGGGGGTGTCAGCAGTCACTCTTAAACTGCTGAGCCATTTCTCCAGGCCCATTCTAAGTTTATTTCATGAAACTTAACTGTTGAATGTATTAATTAATTAAAAGTTTGAGACAGAGTCTCACTATATAGCTTAAAGTTCACTATTAACCAGGCTCAAGCTCATAGACAGCTGCCTGGTTTTATCTCTGGGTATTGGAATAAAAAAAACATGCACTATTACCATACCCGGTTTTTTGTTTGTTTGCCTGTTTTTTTTTAAACAGGGTGTCACTATGTAGCCCAAAATGTATCTTTTAATATTTACCATTTCTATCTCTTCTTAAAACTGCACTCTCCTTTAGCTTTTTATTGTGTCATGAGTACATTTTAAAGTGTGAGCACTTTCCACTGGCTGTTTCATGGTTTATGATGAGTGTTGAGGTGTCTCTCAGCCTCATGTCTGCAAATTGGAGAACAATCTTCACTCTGCTTTTCATATATCAATGTGTAAACCTCTCAGACCAAGTGTCTCCATGGAAACCATCTTTATGCCTTCATTGAGAGTACATTTCTTCTGCAAACATAAGATAAAATGTGTCAAATGAACCATATCTATTTATGGTTCTTTTGAATGTTTTGCTATATTTAGTTTCTGCAAAATTGTAAGACTTCTCAATTTAATTCCTTTCTGGTATAGTGTATAAATTTATCTCATTAAAAATAGGTGCTCTCTTGGGAGATTTCCCCCACAAACTAAGATATACCAAAGGAAAACTACAAAATCTCAAATTTAAATCTTATACACAAGAAATGTTTCATCTGTGTAACATGATCTGTTCTTCCTTTGAATTTGTGCCATTTATATTTAATATAATTACTGTAAAGCCTTGCTATTTGTTTTCTGTTTGTCCCATCTGTTTGTTTCTCTAATTTTATTCATCAAGTAAGAGTGTGTGTGTGTGTGTGTGTGTGTGTGTGTGTGTGTGTGTGTGTGTGTGTGTGTGTAAGAGAGAGAGAGACAGAGAGACCGAAAGAGAATGACTCAGTATGTAGTTCAGGATTGTCTTAAACTTATTCACCTTTCTGGTGCCTGAGTTCTGGGATTATAGGTTTATACTACCACACCCTGCTTCAAATGCTTTTTAAAGTTATTCCAAACATACTTTTATGCTTTTCTCTTAGAGGTTGCCTAAAACTGCCCAATGCATCCTCTTGATGTAGTACATCAACTTTTTAAACAGCAGTGGTACCACACAGAACACTTCTGGCTATGAAGGCGCCCTGGAGGACCATGAGGACATGCTGTATGGAGAACTGGGATGGGGGAAGCCGCAACCACTGCACTTGCAGATCCTCTAAAGCGTCATGCTGAGGCAACAGCCCCAGTCACAGGATGTTCCCGCCAAAGAAGAGAATGGAAAGAGGACACCGTTAACTTGATCCTGCCCCATGGGATTCCCTTGAAAGGACATCCTAACTCAAGGCTCCCTGTAGCCTGAGGGAGACCAGTCAAGATGGTCTCAGATCTGTGCAGTCTAGGTTACTGCACCTCACCCATTTCCCCTATCCTCTCCTTTCATGGGTGGCAGGCCAGCATCATGGTTGAAGGGTGCTATTCACCTGTTCTGCTACCTTCCCTGACCCTTCACAGATGTGTCCCCAGCAAATCTTCTGCAGGTCAGGTGTGACATTGGCTTCTTGGAACTAGTGTGACAGAGGAGCCTAACAGAAATATAACTCCTTTTGCCAGTGTCTGTTGTGTTGGTGATAGCAGGACTCTCACAAGCCTAACATGCATGGTCACTGCAGCCGCTAGCGTGCTTGTATCCTTTGTGTTGCACCTTCATGTTACACTCCTTCTTCAGTCTGAGGAACAAGGTTTTTTTTTTTTTTTTTTTTTTTTTTTTTACTATTTCTAGAACTATAAGTTTTCCAACAAGTTTCCCTTGCTTTCATTTCTCTGAACGTGGTTATTTTTTTCCCCTAAACTAAACTAACTAAACTAAACTAAACAAACAAGCAAACAAAAACACTTTAAAATGGTGTGTGTGTGTGTGTGTGTGTGTGTGTGTGTGTGTGTACACCTGTGTGTGGGCACATGTATGCCACCAAATGTGCAGCACAATGTGTGTGGAGGTCAGAGAACAACTTTCTGAACTCAGTTCTCTCTCCCTGTCTTGTGGGTCCTGGAGATCAAGCTCGGGCTGTCAGGCTTGGCAGCAGTCACCGCGACTCACTCCGTGGCCCTGTTTTGGACTAATTTTTTTTTCTTCACATAGACTTCCAGGATTGCAGAGTTCTCTCCAGCTTCCCTCTTCAAAGCTTCTGCCATGGTCCTGTGGCCTCGGGGACACAGATTTCCCCCTCACTTCTCCTTCTCACTTCTCCCTCTCTTCCTCCCTCCTCCCTCCTCCTTTCCTCTCTCCCTCCTCACTCCCTCCCTCCTTCATGCCCTCTTGGCCTCCCCTCCCCCAGCTTCTTTTCTCTTCTCTTCTCTCTCACATTATAAACTCTTGTGCCAGAGTTTTCTGGTTATATTTTAACCCACCAACTAAATTTCTTAGATTCAGATACTGTAGTCTTCAGTTCTAGGAGGTCTATATGACTTTTAGAGATTTTTGTCTACAGAAATACTTTAGATTCTATTTTGTATGGTTTCCCTTTTGATATATTAGCCATAGTTACTTTAAAGTTGTCACTTGCTGACTCTGATACTTGAATCAGCCACAAGTCTGATTTTCTTTCCTGGGGATTAGAAAAATAAAAAGTAAACTCACAAAAGCACCTTAAGTAACACATTCCCCCAGGAGTTTGGAGTTTCTAGGGCACTTTCCTATTTTGGAGGAATTACGTCTTTTCCATTTTCTTCCTGAGTTGGTTTCTTCCCAGTATTTTGAATAGTTCTAAAAGTAAGCCGGGCACTGCTGCTAGCATTGTGGGCTGGGGACCTTGAGGGGCACGAGACACTTCATGGAGCTGGAGTCCCGGGGCTCGTCATACCTTATGTGCTATAACGGGTCTGCTTCCAGCTTCACGTCTAATCCTTCCATTAGGGGAAGTCTTCAAAGCTGAGTTCTTCAACACTCCATTTAGTTAGCACTCTGAGTAAAGATTTCAAAATGTTGTTATAATGTGCCGTCAATAGCATGATAGGACAGTTGGGTTGATTTCCAGAATTCAGATGTTCATAAAATTCAACTTACAGCAGGCAATAAAAGAAAGCAGTGTACTGCTGTGGTATGTATGCTTGCTTGCATTCAACGTAACTCAATCACAGATGTATATGGTTCAATACCACGTGTGTGTGTGTGTGTGTGTGTGTGTGTGTGTGTGTGTGTGTGTGTGTGAATCCTATGTACCCACTCGGCTAAGCTACAGCGTGTCCAGACTTATGGTTCCTGGGTGGCTGGGACAGTGTGTCCAGAGGTGATGGGTATTTGGGTGAATGGGCTAAGTAGTGTAGACAGCCCTTCCCAGGGACTCTAACCAGCCACAGAGGGGTGGAAGCAAACACAAAAGGAAGGTGGCAGAAATTGGTTCCCTGTCCTGACTCACAGCTCATTCTCTGCTCTTAAAAGGGAGGGATATCTATTCCCCACCACCACTCTGTTCTCAGGCCTCCCTCCTCAGAGAGCTCGCACCACAGGCCACAGGCAAGCTCCCACTTTCAGCAGACTGTGGGGATACCCAGTCTCAGTGACCATGGGAGTCAATCTCTCCCTCTCTCCTATTTCCATAGAAGGACCCACCCACCCACCTACACACACACACACACACACACACACACACACACACATGCATACACACACATACATACACACATACATATAGCCACAAACATACACACATATATACACATACACACATACATACATACACATGTACACATACATACATGTGTGTGTCTGATTTTAAATTTCAATGACTTTAACCTCTCTCACATAATCTCTCATGGCTGTTTGGCAAGATTCTGAGTCTGACGAGATTCGGCAACCAACCAAGCTCTGAAGGAGAGATAAACATGTTTTTTGTTTAGATCCCAAGTGTGGGATGAGGAACAGACTTGTGAGAGAGCAGGTGATGTTTATCCCCTTAGAAGTCAAACCATCCTGTGGGGGAGCATGGTTGTTACCATCTGAAAGACATCCTTGAACAAATTCTGAGAGGAGATATAAATGTGAGCCAAAAACAGGAGAGGTGGTGTCTTTGGAGACTTGGGATAGTTTTGGCTGTTCATTGCTCCACTTTGAGCCGCTCCTAATGAGAGCTCAAGGGAAGGCTTCAGGGCTCCGGACTCCTGCTGAGGCTCCAGGTTCTGGTTGCTCCAGGTTCCAGCAGAAGAAATCCTGTGGACTATGTGAGTAGAGTCATTTCTCGAAACTGACACCCAGAAGGTTCCATTCTTGTGTTCTTTAATCACCTTTTCCTCTTGTTTAGGTTAGTCGGGTTATAGGTGAGGTACGCTCAGTTAATAAGTTCATAATAAAATATAATTGTTAAAAAAAATTGAGCCTATGGTGGTGGTGCACACCTTTAATCCCAGCACTCGGGAAGCAGGAGGATCACTGTGAGTTCAAGGCCTGGTCTACAAAGCAAGTCCAGGATAGTCATGGCTACACAGAGAGACCCTGTCTCAAAAAACAAACAAGAAAGGAAGGAAGGAAGAAAGAAAGGAAGAAAGAAAGAAAGAAAGAAAGAAAGAAAGAAAGAAAGAAAGAAAGTTGAGCCTACCAAGCTCTCACTCTCAGGGTTCCTGACTGAGCAGGAGTACTGCCACCAAGCTGCGTATCCAAACACCGTGTCCCTGTAGAAACACTGCCTTGTTTCTCCGTGAAGCTCCCTTCAAAGTTTGATGAACTGTACTCGTGACATCACCAGATTCCCCACGCTCAAAGGCACAGATTTCTCAAAGTTTTGCCCTGAGGCCAAGATTAAATATTAAAAATGGCAATCTTGGGTGAGACTGACTGCATCTGAGGGCACTGACGGAATGGACGAGAGCTGGCACCCCCACCATTCTGCTGTTTTGGAATCCTTGTACAAGGGGGGCGGGGGGCTGTGCCTGGTAGCCCTGCTCCCTCCTGACATGCGCACATGGAAGCGGAGGGTTTTAATGAGCACACTGACCTAGAAGAATGAAAGGGACTACATGAAAAGCCACACGGGCCAATGTGCCCTCTGCAACTGCGCATGCTATTGTGAGTATTGGCTGCTGTTTAAGAATAATAACTAATTTCTGTCTCTCTGTCTCTGTCTTCCTCCCTCTCTCCCTCTCCGTCCTCCCCTCCCTCTCTCCCTCTCCCTCCTCCCCTCCCTCTCTCCCTCTCCCTCCTCCCCTCCCTCTCTCCCTCTCCCTCCTCCCCTCCCTCTCTCCCTCTCCTGTCCCTTCCCCTTCTCTGTGTTCCAGCGCGTGTGGTGGCCAGAGGACAAACTCAGGTGTCATCCTCTTCTGGACTACTGTCTACTTCCTTTGAGACAAGATCCCTGAGTGTTCTGGGGCTTGCCGATTGGCTGCCTGAGGAGCCCAGGGATCTGCCAGTCTCCTCCTCCCCACCACTGGAATTACAAGTGTGCCCTGACACTCCCCGCACATATTTATCTACTACTTACTTGTTCTTGTGTATGGGTATTTTGCCTTCATGCATGTTTGTGTACCATGTATATGCAGTTCCTGAAGAGACCAGGTGAGAAAGTTAAATCCCCTAGAACTGGCATCACAGACTGCTGGAGGCGGCCACATGGTTGCTGGAAATTGAGTCCAGGTTCTTTAAAAGAGCAACCAGCACAGTAACCCCTAAGCCGTCTCTCCCACCACACACCTGAGTGCAGGGGATTTGAACTCAGGCCCCTGTGCTTGCATGGTGAGCACATTACTGATGGAGCCTTCTCCTTAACCCACCAACCCATTTCTTAGGTATACATTAGAGCATTTACAGGAGATCGCATCTTCTGACTCTCATGAATGCAAGATTTCAGATAGCCCCATGGTGAGTGGTACAGAAACACAGACCAATCCATGGTCTACCAGTTCACCGGCAGTGTTATGGGGCACCATGGAAATTTCCATCAGCTGGAAGCTTTTTCAATGCTTCCTGTCCTGAGCAGGATTCCTTGCAAACTGAAAACCATTGCCAGATAATACATTAAATAAACTGTTGATATTAACTCATTGACAATGGCAAAGCCCTGGAGTGCACGTTCCTCCTGTTTGGCAGGCAATTGCTTGGCTTCCATTTCCCCAATTCTCCCTCCTGAGGACTGCTATAAGGAGCTGCCACAGCGGTAGGATTTGCACAGCCCCCACTGAGCAGAAGTCACTCCAGGACTCCCAGGTTGCAGGTGTGTGAACATCCTGGTTAGTTTTTTGTTTTTGTTTTTGTTTTTGGTCAACTTGACACAATCTAGTGTCATGTAGGAAGAGCAACCCACAACTGGCAAAAACTCCTCCACAGTGGCAGAAATGCAAATCTGTGGAGCGTTTTCTTCTTCTTCTTCTTTTTTCTTTTTGTTATTCTTTTTTTTTTAATTTTTTTCTCCTTTATTAATTTATTCTTGTTACATCTCAATGGTTATCTCATCCCTTGTATCCTCCCATTCTTCCCTCCCTCCCATTTTCCCCTTATTCCCCTCCCCTATGACTGTTCCTGAGGGGGATTACCTCTCCCTGTATATGTTCATAGAGTATCAAGTCTCTTCTTAGTAACCTGCTGTCCTTCCTCTGAGTGCCACCAGGTCTCCCCCTCCAAGGGACATGGTCAAAGGTGAGGCACCAGAGTACGTGAGAAAGTAATATCCCACTCTCCACTCTACTGTGGAGAGTGTTCTGTCCATTGGCTAGATCTGGGTAGGGGTTTAAGGTTTACTGCCTGTATTGTCCTTGGCTGTGATGGTTGATGTGGAAGGGCCCCGCCCACTGTGGACGGGGCCACCCATCAGCAGGTGGTCCTAACTGTATGAGAAAGTAAACAGAGGGAACCTAGGAGCGCAAGCCAGTGAGCAGCATCCCTCCCCGATCTCTGCTTCAGTTCCTGCCTCCAGGTTCCTGCCTTAGGTTCCTGCCCTGACATCGCTTCGTGATGGCCTATGACTGTGAGCTGCAATAAACCTTTTCCCATCCATGTTGCTCTTGGTTATTATGGCGTTTATTGCAGCAATGGAAACAGACTAGGATAGTGGGCAGCTGTGGCCTCAGGATGACCAGGGGTGGAAGGTTGAGCAGTTGTGAGAAAAAGATAACAGAAACCTCGAGAAAGATAATTGACAATGTCTTTCAGAAACAAAGACACATTGAAGAAGATAAGTGGCATCTTCTTCTGCTACAGGAGAAAGGGGTTGTGGTGGGTGTGCTTCTTGGTGGCTGGAGAGTGTCCTCTACTAGCTACAGGCTGAGTCTGCCATCGGGCAAGTGTTTCTAGCTACAAGGTCCTGTTGGCCTTAGGTTGACCCTGCTACTCTCCTATCCCCTTTCTTGGAACGTCTTATCCTTCTACTAGCACCAATGGTGGCTGGTAGTGTCTGACCTCATTAGAGGTCACACTCAAGGGTGGTTGGCCTTGTCTTTGCCCCACTAAAGTGACTTTTGAAAAACACTTCTGTCTCTTTTGACTTGTGAAGATGGCCTGAACTTGTGTTCCCAAGCCTCTGTCCTGACCGCATGGGTCACTGTGTGTCCCACATTTCAGAGTTTTCCTAGGATAGTTCAGCTGAGCTGAGCTTGAAGTTGTCAACCACAGAGCAACGGAAAGGAAAGACCTTCCAATGAGGAAGAGCTGTGGCCTCAGGGTGTGTGGTTGACAGAGGCTGTGTGTCATGTAAGGTCGGAAGAGGAGCGGAGTCACAGTGAGGCACATCGAAGGGTTTGTTTTGTTTTTTTTTCCCTCATCGTTGCATCACTGACCTGTGATGTTTCGGCTACAGAACTCTGCGTGACCTACATATGCTCAGTTCTTCCCCATGTGCTTTGCAAAATAACAGCCACAGGACACAGGAGCCACATGCCTGTTACCAGGAGTCCATGAGGTTGCCGTGTCACCCCTGTGAGGGTGACTGAGAAATGACACATACAGACAGCTCTCCTTTGGGAATCTTTCTGGGAATCTGAGTTTAGAGTCCACTAACATGGTGTCTACTCAAACAGGGACTTTGTTTCCACTTCAAATAGATTAATGAGTCTTCTCCGGCCATTAGGAAGGGGCCTCTCCCTCACCACTGTCCTTCGATGTCTCTTTGTCACAGAATTACTCCACTTCTGAGGCCTGCAGCTTGTAGGTGTCCCATCTCAGTCCTTGCCTCCTACAAGCAGGTGTCTTCCGCTGTGGCAGGGAGCACAGTATCTCTTCTTGGGCTGGCAGTCTCTGAGTAGATCCTGTCTCTTGGTGAGAACAGGGCAGGACGCTGAGACACCGAAACACTTGCAAGATGGAAGGCATGGCGCGGGGGGGTGGGGGGGTGGGTGGGCGGTGTTGGTACCCTCCACTGACAGCTGAGAAAATGGACACTGGGAAGAGCTTGGCCCTGGACCACAGTTCCTATCCTGCAATCAGCCTTCCTCTCTCCTTGTCCAAGGTAGAGCTCAGGCTGGCTTTGAGATGTCCCCAAGCACCGCGCCGCCCCCCACTCCCCAGTTCTGTTAATGCTACACTCCTAACTATAGAGGCACAGTCTTCAACTCTTATTCTGAGGTTTCCAGATACACCTCACTCTGGAAGGTGTGCAGAGGTGGTGCGGGGGTGGGGGTGGGGGTGGGGGGTGGGGTGGGGTGGGGGGGGGTTCCTTCTTTGCCTGTGATCAGGCACTCAATGACAATGTGCTCCGCCCACCAAACAGCTCCAAGTCTGTGGGGGGCCTGGCCTTTCACATAAATAGCCCAGAGCGCACTGGCTTCCCTTGTGCAGTCTGCCAGAATTCAGCCTAAGACTGAGTCCTCACCCTCCACCAGAGCCACGTGACCTACAGGCGCCTCAAGGAGGCAGCTGGTAAGAATGAGCTACAGCCTTGAAAAGGACAAGCAGAGGTGACACACCACTGAGTGACGGCTTTCCTCGACTTCACTCGGAAACCTTGAAGGCCCTCCGTCCAGCTGTCCTCCCTTGGGGATGAGAAGCCGCCCCTCCCACAGCATGGTGGGGAGGATTTGGACCCTTGCCTTCCTCTTCCATATTCCAAAGTGGTGCATCTCTGAGCTCTTGGGAGAGTGCTGGTCTGATGCCTCTGCTGAGGGACTATCAGCCACACACTGTCACATTGGCCGGGCTTTACAGGTATAGAAGTAATCTGCTATTTCTGGAAATTGTATTTTTTTATGGGAAATATAACCAGAGGAGCTCCTGTTCCATGTTAAGCCTGCAGTTAACGAGGCCCTGGGGTTTAGCTGTGGCTTCAGGGGAGACTCTGATGAACAGGGCTCTCTGTGTGAACCCCTCCAGATGTGAGTTCTGATAGCATAACAGCTGCAGATGCCATACGGAAGGAAGAGATCAAAACAGCGTCTGCCTTACTGTTAGGCTCTCAGTTTGAAGTGTCCCACTCCGCTCCCAGCTGGAGGAGCGAGTGGGTGGGATGCTGTGCAATGTTTAGGAGGTGGGGCCTGGCTGGAGGAAGTGAGTCACTCAGGCGAGGGTCTTAGGGCTTCCTACAAGCCCTGCCTTCTGACCCAGTGTCTTTCTCTGTTCCCTGCTCCACTAGGATATGAGCAAGCTGCCCCCACCACAGGCACGGGCCACCCACACACAGACTCCTTCCCCATGGCATATACATACACCAATTCTCTGAGACAAAATAAATTCTTCCTCTATTTAGTTGCTTTCTTCAGGCGCTTTTCCCCCCTGTGATAAGAAAGCGACTGATGTGGGAAATCTGGCACCGAGTTAGTTGTAGGGCCATTTAGGCAATAGATATGGCCACCTTCCTAGGCCTTACATTCGTAGGACTTCTGATCGGGGTTTGTAAGAACACCGTGGAAGCATTGTTGTGTGCCAGAGAAGACCCAGAGGGCTTCGAGAGCTGGACAGGCTGTTTTGGTGGGAGTCTAGACCTGAGACACAGGCAGGCAGTGCAGGTCAGGGACCTGGTGTTTCAGAGGGAAACAGACTCTCCCGGGATCTGGATTATAAAAGGTCATTCGTTTCATTCCAGCAAAGAATCTAGCTGTGTTCTACTCCTGTTCTACAAATTTGACATCAAATGAGGTGATTTGTTTGGTGGGGAAAAAAATTCAAAACAGCAAACTATCCAGGCTGTGGCATGGTTATTGCTTAGTGTGTTTAGTGAAGTTGGCAGTGAAAATTCAAAGGAGAAAGTAGAGCAGAAATAAGTTTTAAAAAAAAGTGTGATTTGGAAAAAAAAAAGAATAATGCGTTTAAAGTTTTTGGAAAAGGCAGCAAGGACAAAGAAAGCATCTATAATTGTTAAAGAGCTGGCACAATTAGAGAAACCTAGACTTTATATTGGGACCATAGGTAAGGTACTTAAAGGTAATACTCTGTCTATCAAAAGAGCTTTAGGGCATAAAAATGAAAACCTGTTTGAAAAGAGCCTTCGAGGAACCCTGTTGGAAAATGGCTTCTTGGAAAGTGGTTTTCCAGGGTCTGCCAAGAAAACGCCAAGGTCACTGGAGCCGTGGCCTAAGGCAGCCAAGCTATTTCTCAAGCTTCCGTCAGAACCTGGCATCCCGTCCATGGTACTGTGGTACTGTGGTACTGTGGTACTGTGGTACTGTGGTACGTCATAGGCATCGTGCAAGACACAAGAAGGAAGCTTGTGTCGAGATTCTAGAAGGCTGCTGAGTCAGGCAATGTGTAGCAAGCCTGTAAGGACTGTGTACGTAAAGCCCTGACTGTGGAGCCTTACGCTGCATGGCAGACCCAGGCATACGGGAGATGCCATAGGCATGTTTGTTCAGGGAGGAAAGCTATGAGCACCAACTTTCCAAGTGCTAGCTATGAGGGGCCCTAGCCATGCCCACTAATGCATGGAAAATGTCCTCGTTAGCTCTAGATGGGGGAAGGGAGGCCTGCAGTTTCAGAGTTTGGCATTCTCTCTGCTGGGTTTCTGTCCTGCCTCAGCCTGTCCTTCCTTCCTTTATTAGATTCCCTCCCACCCCTAACACACCCCATCCTCATGCGCTTCCCTTCTGAAATGGAAATCTTTACTCCATGCCATTGGATTTGTGAGGTGTGTAACAGCGCATTTTGATTTCAAAGAGGCTCACGGCTAAGAGATCGCTTTGAGTCTCAGAAGGGACATTTGGACTTTTGAACAGTGTTGGATGATAAAGGCTCTGGCTACTTTTGGAATTCACCTGAATGCATTGTGCATAATTAGCTGGCCACAAGCCTGTGGGGGCTAGAAGTAGAAGAAAACGGTTTGACTGTGCAATGTTTCCTAGGGGCTCATTTTTATCACTAGGTCCACATATGGTGAAACCGTTTTGGGAGGCTGTGGAAACTTCAAGAGGTGGGGTGTAGCTGCAGTGACCCACTGGGTTTTGGGCCTCAGGAGTTAAAGAGCTTGGTCCTTTTTGGTTCTCTCCCTCTCTCTCCTTGGTGTCCCCGGATGTAAGAAAGCTCCCATCTCTACAACTGTGGGCCAGATCCACAGACACGCCTTTCCTGTCACAACAAACTGAATTCCCTCAACTGAGAAGAGAATATGCCCTTCCTCTCTTACGTTGCTGCTGGCGAGTAGCTAACCGGGTGATAGAGGAAGGGGAGAGAGAGCGCTCAGCAGCACGCTTCTTGGGTCACACAAGGTCCACGGATGTTTCCTCTCATGCAAATTCCCTCATTAAATGAAAGCATCTGTTTATGAACCTGCACGCAGTGATTACCTGAGCTCAAACCTGCTGGGCTGGGAACTGAGAAAGCGTTTTTTTCCATCTGTGAGGGAATCTGAGGCTCCTAGCACCTGCAAAGTAAGGGCCACCATATCTCACATTATGCTGCCCCCCACTGCCCTCTGCCCCCCACTACCCTCTGCCCTCCCCCCACTGCCCTCAGCCCCCCCACTGCCCTCTGCTTTCCCCTGCCCTCTGTCCCCCACTACCGTCTGTCCCTCACTATCCTCTGTCCCTCACTACCCTCTGCTCCCCCACTGTCCTCTGCCCACTACTACCTTCTGGCCTCACAGGACCCTCTTCCTCACACTGCCAGAGTTTAGGGCTCAGACAGCTATAGTCTACCCAGCTCTTCCAAACTTGCCTATTTGTGAGCTAAATGGGTGTCCTTATTATCTTTAGCACTGACAGCTGGGTGCTTCCTGTGAACCAGGAAGATGCCCCTGCCTGTGACACCAGTCAAGTGCAACAAGCAGGAAATTCAACGAAAGCCAGGAGGCTACTGATTGTCAAGTTGGTGACATTAACCCATTGAGCCTGCAAAGGCAGATTTGGTGTAGAGCCATTGCCTCGTGGCCTTGCATTCTGGCTGTGGCCCCATGAAAAGCCACATCTGGTGAGCTGTACTTAGACCATGGCGATTGTTGAAGTGGGTTGAAAAGTCAGGGCCCTTCTCAGGGAGGAGCTCTGAGCTCTGGGGTGCCCTGTCATCCCTGTGCAGTTCTGTCATGTGGCTCCTGCTGAAGTGCATGCCTTTCCTCCAGGAAGGGTTGGTCACTAGGTCAGCAACAGTGGGACAAGAGTACCAGAAGGTGACGGAGGGCCGCAGGAGGGCCCAGCTGGTAAAGTGTTTGCCACACAAGCGTGGAGTCCTGAGCCTGGATCCCTAGCATCCTTGCAGTGTGTGACAGTAATTCCAGGGCCAGACAGTCTAGCTAAATGGTAGCGATCTAGGTCCAGTGATAAAACATGTCTCCAAAACTCAAGTGCAGAGCAATAGAGGAAGACAACTGACATTGACCTCTGACCTCCACATGCTTGTGAGCACAGGCACCTCTACCCCCAACCCACATTTACATAGACACATACGAACACATATACAACATACACACCCAAGAAAACAATCACCTTTAGAGGTGATGGAGGTCATGAAGCAGACATTTGTGGGGCTCCAAAAGCAGACTTTGTTCCCCAGAGGAGGTTGTCCCTGGCACTCTTGCCTGCGACAGCTCTGTCCTTTTCACAGAGGCCTCTGTCTTGTAAACATGAAACATGGGGCTGTGCTGTGTACTGGAACCTTCCTCTAACCCTGCCCCCAGTGGCGATGAGAGCAGCTGCAAACTGTACACACACACACACACACACACACACACACACACACACACATACACACACACACACACAAACACACACACACACACACTCACACTCATACACACACAGGCTTGCACACAGGTGCATGGCCGAGGTTCTTGTACCTTTGGGAACCAAGTAAGGAGAAAAAGGAAAGTTGTAAATACAACCTTAGCTATAAATATGAATATTTATTTGAAATGAGGCGAGTTTCAACCAATCACCATCCTTTGAAGCCCCACAAGTACCGCAAGCGTCAGAAGCCACACAAAAACCACCAGTAGCTAGTAACTCCTGCCCATCAACCCTCTCTGCTGTTCTGTGTGCAGTTTTCACGATTTCTTCACATAGTAGCATAGCATCCTTCCTATAAGGAAAACAGAGCGATAATTCCATCTCAAGCATGATCAAATCAACTTTAAAAAAATATTATTAAATACTTAGGAAAGTTCATCGTAACTTGGCAACTTGCTGTTGGCACCGTCGATATGACATCACAGCTTAGAAGGAGCACTACCGTATTTCCTTCAGACGTGAGCTGGAAGTGTCCCAGTGTGTCACACATCTGCTGGAGGGGGGATGGGTGGGTGCTCAGAGGTTGAGGGACTCTGACCCTGCTTCCCTCAGCTGTGCTGCAGAACCCTCCCCCAGGGTAATTGTGGGCAAGTTCTCATAGGGATTCCTCTTAATAGGTGGGACCGAGCCTTCTTGGAGCCATGTGTGCGTGTAGGCATGCGTGTTGGTGTGCACACGTGCATACTCATACATTTTTGTGGTCATGCGTGAGGCCAGAGGTCCATTCTGGGTCCCTTCCTCTACTGTTCTCAACCTTATTTTTTGAACCAGGCTCTCTTGCCTAATTTGGAGCCAGATTTGGCTAAGCTATATAGCTAGTAAGCTCCAGGAAGGAAAGCACTGGTCTCTGTCCCCAACCCCCTCCCCCCCAGTGCTAGGCTTACAGACGCACGCCACTGGGCCTGGCTTTTGCACGGGTGCCGAGGAGCTGAATTCAGATCCACCTGCTTGCACAGCGATCGCTTTATACACCCAACCACTTCCCCCTTCCCGAGGTCCAAAACTCAAGCTTTGTTTTCGTCAAATTTCCCTCTATATCTGTGGTGGTTAGTGCCCACTATCAACTTGAGACAATTTAGAATCAGCCACAGAAACATACCTCTGGGTGTGTCTGTGAAAACTTAACCAGCAAGGAAGTCCCACCCTGAATGTGCGTCCCGCTGTCTCCTGTGTCGGGCACTGACTAAAAAGGAGAAACAAAGCTGAGCGCTGGCGTTCCTCTCTCTGCTTCCTGACTGCAGCTCCAAGGGGACCAGCCACTTCAAGCCCCTGCCACTGTCCCTTCCCTGCCCTAAGATTGTCCCCTCAAACTGTGAGCTGAAACAACCCCCTTCCTTCAGCTGTTTTTGTCATAGCAATAAGACGAGTTGCGAAGACACTTCCTCCTCAGCAGTTAAGATGCCCTCGTGGGCAGTGGTACCAGCTGTGGGTGACCTCTGGCAGTGATGGCAGACCTTGTGTGGATGCCAGTGTGTCCAGGAGAAGACAGCATAGGTCTCTGAAGAACACAGACCTCAGAATCCTCACCTGGCACTTTGGAACCAAGGAGATGGCCCCTGATGAGGGTAGGAAGACAGTGTTGGCCTTTGATCCAGGCTCAGGCCTCTTCTCCCAGCAAGCACACCCCTTGCATCGCTCAGTGGCGCACAGCCAGCAGTCTAGGCAGTGGCCCTTCCAGGCACAGGTCTCGAGGAAGCCTAGGATGTTGCCACCACAGGTGGCTTGGCAGTGGCTGAGAGCTAGGAGTGTGGAGGTCTGGACCAGCCATCCCAGTCCCTGGTGTTTTTTTTCTAGAGACACAGAGTGTACACTCACCAAGTGCCTGGGGCACCCATCCTAGCAGCTCTTGCTGTACCCTACAATGGGGAAGTGCAGAGCCTTTCCTTTGTAGCTGAAAGGCTAAACACTCTTCAGCACACTGTGTCTTGACCACAGAGGAGACCCAATGGAAGCAGGTCTGTGACAGGAATTCTCACTCCCATCCTGGAGTTGGGGGACATTAAGGAGTGTCTAGTCACCTAGAAAGATGGGGCAAAGAAAGAATTCCAGCGAGTCAAGTTTGTCAAGCCAGTGAGTTTACTGGTATTACTTAGAGGAACATGGAAGGTTCTTGGAGGGCTGTGTCACTAAAAATCCCATCCCAGCATAAGTGACATCTCATGAACGCTGTGTCGCCAGAGTGCCCTGGGCCACTTACAGGCGGTTACACAATTGAAGCATTTCCCCCACCCCCAGCAATTGTTTACCTCTTACCTAACTTCTGGGAGTAGAGGGACGTCCTGAAGATTTCTCGAAGGCTCAGGAGCCTGCCTCTATCGACAAGGTTGATAGGCAGCCTCGCCTGAGGGTTTCCTGTGAGTGACCACATAGGCGCTTACTCAAGACAGCTGTGGTCGCGTGTGCCTCCAGGGTGCTGGACTGCTGGGTTCCGGTGCTGTGCCACTGGGGACTGCAGCTGTGGATGGAGGGCTGACCGGCGTCTGCAGGGCCTGGGTGGAAGTGAGTAATGACGACACGGAGCAGGCCAAAGGTGTCAGAGACCACAAGGTATTCAGGGTCGTGACTGGATGGCCATACACTCTTGTGTCTGTTAAAAATGATGGGCCAGCACACAGAAAAATCAATATGACCACAGGTATTATAGCAAGCGGGGAATCTCATCTTACTCCTTCAACACCCCACGGAAGTTAAGGGGTGCAAGGGCTTCTCGGTGGCTCACTTAGAGGCATCCACTGATGGGAAGTGGGTGGAGCCTCTGATCAGAGGGCAGGGACAAGGACAAGGGACCCCAAAGAATAGGCCTGCAGACTCCCAGGGCCTGGGAGGAGAAAGGGGTTCCTGGTAGCTGGTAAATGCAAATACTTCCTGAAGGTGTCTGGTGGGGAGTGACCCCTCCCCCCCCAGCCAAGAGTCCAGCTCCATAGTTTCCTGGGTGGTCTGCAGTGGTCAGGCCACAGTAGTGAGGCAGTGCTCTGAGAGGTAAAAAGCAGCTGCGGGTTGAGCCCTGTGACACACCGGCAAAGCCCTGCCCATTTGAAGGCAAGGAGTGACCAGGGTACCCAGGCTGTAGCTGGCTCTTGGCCCTGGGCTCCTGGTTGCCTCCCGACTCCTCCACACACACACACTAGCTGTGCTCTTCAGGAAGCACCCGGCATGAGATGGTCAGGTACCTCCTAGTGAAGGTGAGCCTCCACCAGCTGGGCAGAAGCCCACAGCCTGGGTGCAGGCACAGTTGGAGGAAACTGGAGAGGGGGTTTTAACCACTCCAGTCGGTGGGGACAGTGCCAGTGTGAGAATGATGGTCCCAGCGTGGGTGGGCTGGGCAGGGGCACCGAGCTCCCCTGCAGAGGATCGGTGGATGGAGAGGCATTTTTTGAGCAGCTCTCTTTATGGCAGCTACCCCACTGTGTGAGGCACTTCTAATTTTAGAACACAGGTTGTCATGGCAACAGGATGTGTTTTTTGTTAAATATAGCAGCTGTTTCAGTTTTACTTGCCCTATGGACAGGAGTGTGGTTTTGCCTGGAGAGTTCTTAGGATATTCTGGGAATATCCTAAGTGGGGGGTTGAAACAATTGTCTTTCTACAAAGACCTGAGGAAACCTGCCCAGTTCCCGGTGACTTCAGGCTTAGAAGGCAAGTCTGTGGACGGGGCAGTCCAGGAGGAGACTTCCTTCCATCACATGCTCAGGTACCAGGCAGCATCTGAAAACCACCGTGCTGCAGTACATCCCTGCTCTAGCCATGGCCAGAGCCCAGGGTTCACAGATCACAGGTGTTGCCAGAGCCACAGGCCTAGGCTTCAGGAGCCACAGGTGGGGCGCTGGCCCAGGGTCCTTGGCTGTAGTGTACACCAGTGAGTTCGGTGTTCTCTCAGCTTGGCCTTGGCTATGTAGGTCAGGAAGTGTCAGGTCCTAGCTCCTAGCTCTTGGACACACCCCATACCCAATGGCTTGTGCTGTGCTGGACCATCATGGTAGGCAACATCTGTGACTGATCATATAGGACAGAGTTGCTCTGGTCACACTCAGGCCTTCCTGGTGGAAGCCATTGGCCTAACAGTAGGATGGGCCTGGCCTGGCTCCGACTTGGGTCCCTATGGAGTCTCCAGGAAGCAGGCTACTCTGGCTCCTAGCAGCGATGAGGTTAAAGTACTAGACTCTTTCCTTTGGCCTGTGGTAACTATGAACACATATGTTCAGTCAACCTAGGCCAGACTTATTTGGTGTGGTGGCATCAAGTGCACTAGTATGGTAAAGCCTCACCTCACTTGCTGCTCACTTGAGCGCGAGTGACCCCAAAGGGCTTCAGTTTCCTTGGAAACGCCTGTGCCTACTGGAGGTGGGGGACACAAGCAGCAGTTCCATGCTCCTAAAAGCAGTGTGTCTGCCGCTCTTGTGCCATTCTGTCATTGCACATGCTAATCCTGTTGGGGAGCTCCTGTTCCATGTGGGGGGGTTGCCAGGACCCTTTGGAGAGCACCAGGTCCTTGTGGGGGGCCCCTTGCAACTCTTTCATTCTTTTTGTCCATTGTATTTTGCTTTTTTTTTTCTCAAGAGGCAGCCGCGAATCAGCTTTCTGAAGGGAGAAACCCAGTAAAAATTGGACAAAGCTGTTACTGGAAACCACACTGAAGAAAACACTGAGAAATGCGATGCATTTTTACCAAAGTTAGAAAGTAGAGGCCCACCAAGCTATGCCAGTGCCGTGGCTGGACTTAATAAGTGTGTGCTCTACTGACCCAGCATGTATGGATTGAATTGTGGCCCCAAGAAAGATCTGTCCAATCTTAATCTCCAGAGCCTGTATGGCTGACATGTACCTATGTGCTGGTCTTAAGATGAAGGGGTCCCCTAAGATTCCTCAGGGGCCCACTGATCAGTAACATGTTTAAGAAAGGGACAAGGAAGATTTGAGATTGTCTAGGGTGAATCATGCCCCCTGAAATACATTGAAATCCCATCTTTGGGAACTGGGCGGTTGCAGGAAATGAAGTGAGAATGAGGTCATCAGGGTGGGCCCTGGGCCAGTAGGAAAGACTTAAAACAGGGAAGTTAAATACAGAGACAGCCATGTGACGCCATGTGAAAAGGAAGGAAGAGGCGATGAAGGTGCCATAGTGGGAGCAGGGAGGGATGGGGAGGAGGGTGGGCGGGGGCGGACTCCAAGCACTGCTGGTGACAGCAGTATCTGAAGGAGAGCAAGGTAGATCCTTCCAATGGCATCAGATGGACCCAGCCCTTTCCATGCCCACACCTTGATCAGGGACCCCCTCTGGAACCAGGAAGACATTTCTATTGGTGCTGTCATGGTGGGCGCAGAAAACTCACATATAGACTTGCAGAAGAGGCTGAGGAGAGAGAGAGGTGAAGACAGAGTGGATGTGAATGTCGTGTGACCATTGAGATAGAGATGGGAATGAAACAGTCACAAGTTAAGGACGCCCAGGGCCACCGGAGGCAGGATAAGGAAAGAACAGAGCCTCGATTGGAGCCCTGGAGTAGTATATGCCCCTGACGGCATCTGAATCTTGGTTGGTGAGGTGGTCCTGGGTGAGGCACAGTCACACAGTGCCTGTGCTTGGGGTGTGAAAAAGAGAAACACACCCTGCTGGCAGGAACATGGACACACCTCACAGAAAGCTGATGTGTATCTCTGAGAACCACGGAAATTTGGAGGTGCTTTGGATAGTGGAAGGACTCGTTAGAGGGCAAGGCTTCCACACAGGACAGAGGTCCAAACTTGAAGCCCCAACTTGAGGATGGTAGTTACCACTCTATATAACTGTTTGGGAAAGTGGGCCTGATCTCCCTGACTGCACAGAGATAATCCTCAAGCACTTTGTCCTTCTTTGTTGAGTATCAAGTCCCCTGGTATAACTGTTATAAATTTAGTGACTTAAAAAAAAATCACTCACTTATTCATCCCTTCTGATCAGAAACGCAATAGAGTTACCCATTGAGCTAAAACTGAGGTGTTGACAGAGCTGAGCTTCTTCAACGAGTCCTAGCGACAATCCTCTTCCTTCCTTGCCAAGCTTCTAGATGCTACCCACACTCCTTTCCTTGTGCCCTTCTATTTTCAAAGTTGTCAGTGTCACCTCTTTGAGACGAGAGCATGATAATAAGCACGTGTGTGCGCCCAGCATTTGCCCTTTCATCCGTTCTTGTGTACACGCACCTACCCATCAATTCGTCCCCCTTCCCATCTACCCATCATGCACTATGTCACATATTCATGCATTTATGCACTCATCCCTCCCTCCATCCATTCATTCATACATTCACACACGGATTCTCCCACCCGTCTGTCATCCACTCCTCTGAGAACTTACTGTCCAGCCACCCCCACCTACTATTCATCCAGCCACCCTCTCCATCCCTCCATCCATTCACCCACCCATGAACTCACGTATCATCCCTTCATTCATCCATCCCTCTGCTATCCCCTTATCTGAGCACTTATCATTCATCTTTCCACCTACCCACTTCCCTCCATTCATTTATCCACTCATACGTCCATCTATCATTCAAAAAAACCACCCGTCCATCTGCCTGTGTACCAACCTATCCATCTATCTATCTGCTTACTCATCAGCTTACATTGTTCAATGCCTACCCTCTCATCTTCTTAGACAACCCTCTGTCAATTTGGCCTTTACTCATCTAACTGCCACACATCCATCAATTGATCTATCCACCCATCCATCCATCCCAAACCCATGCATGCTTCCATACACTTACTCATCTAAACATTCATTTATATACTTATGTATCTACCCTCTCACCTACTTATCCACCATCCATCCATCCATCCATCCATCCATCCATCCACCAATCACTTACCAAACCCTCACTATTGTCTTGACCCGAATCCAAAAGAAACAGAGTTAACAATTATTTTGATTGCCAGGAACTCTCATTTTATTGTGGAGTGGGTTCCAATTGAGGTGCAGAGTTCTATGGGGGTGAGAAAAAGTTTTTTTGTCTGAGGAATATTAGCAGTTATCCAGAGGTAGCTGCTTTCCCTGGGGAACTGAGACCTAGTAGGAGACCAGTGGATATTTATGGATCACAAGAGCACATGCCAATATAAAAAGATGTCCTAGGGAAGGCCCAAGGGATACATGGACCAGGCCTGGAAGGTAGAAAAGTAATTGCTTCTGATCCAAGGGGTATAACCTCGCCCCTGTAGTGCCAATGCTCCTGTGGCTGGCTTGGGCTGACTTCTAGACACTCTTACCATCTCATACTACAACTGGTGATAAAATGGCTCAAACCAAATATTTAGACTTGGAATTCTAGCTCATGACTTCTCTGTCTCTAACATTTCTCATCTAGGAAACGGAGCTAGCCTACTCTTATTTAAGGAAAGTTGCCAGATGCCTGTAAGATGACACATCTCAAATACTAGGCCCACTGCTCAGTGCCTGAATTGTTTGGCTCTTTTTCAGCATTGTGGCAGGAGACAGAGATGGGACAGATAAAGGAAGTCATGGACAGACATGAGCAGTATCTGGTCAGACTGGGCATCTGGGGAAGGTACCTGAGGCTGAGAAAGCTGGTGGGCTGAAGGTCCAGGAAGGAGCTAGTCTTCAGAGTTCTGGGCAGCACTGTGGTGGTCCTTGACAAGCACTGGCTCTCTGTCTACCCCCACTGCCTCCTCGGCCTAGAACAACCATTTGTTCTCAGCCACACATCCCTTGAGGCATCTTAAAAGAGGAAAAGGAATAATGCATGCTGTATTGAGTGAGGATGAGGTCACCATGATGGATGGCTATGCCAACATAGACTCAGCGGGCTCTGTGAGCTGGAGGGCGGGGCAGACAGCTCCCCCAGGGCCCGTCCCACAGAGTTCTACATCAGCCATGACCAGGGCAAAGTGAGGGACCTCTGGAGTAGGTTGTTAGGTCTTCAAACCAGCCCATATTGATACTGCAGATGTAAGGCAGATGGTGAGGCTAAGAAAGAGTCAGGAATGGCATGGGAAACTTTCATCCCTCCCATCTGGAACACGCACCACACAAAGGATGCTGGGTTTGACCCAACTCATGCGCCGGGATCCAGAAGCCTCTGTGCCACCTTTGGTTGTTTCCACAAGGTCAGGCATAGGAACACAGGTGGTTGCAATTTCCCTGGGAATAAGTGCCTGGGACAGTGGCCCAGAAAAGGTGACTCTGGGGGACTCTTAAAAGGTGCTTGGCACCTTTGTTTCCTGTTTACGTCAAGCTATGGTATGTCATTGTCAGTGCACACCCAAGAAACATTCCTAAGAACTGAGAACTCTAGGTGGAGACATTGGAAACTTCCAGAAAGGAGGGGAGAAAGCACTTCATGGGTGCTATTGTCAGGACAGTGAGCTACCAAATTAAAACTTGAAGACTAATGCTAGGTTCTCTCCTGAGCTGCCAGGAATTTGATGTGTGCCAGGAGCAAACTCCATGGGTTTTCCCCCCTACACTGTGTGGAACTAGTAGCCAGCTGGCCCTATCAATTGGCTGTGCTGTGTCAGGAAATCTAGTTGACATCTGCTCATCTCTATGATTTTTCTCTACGGGGTACAAATTCATCACCTTCTCATAACTCCTCAGCAAACTGGCCAGGCGCTGTACCCACCCAGCCTAGCTTGGGGACATGCTGGCACAGGGGACCCACTGGGTATCTTGGCAAACAGGCACGTACTGCCCAGGGTTCTAGCCAAAGTGCTGGCCAGCCTGCTGCTCCTAAGGCTGATGTCCAACCCCTTGGCCTGACTTTGAATAAGAAGAAGGCATAGAAATGTACCTAGGACAGCCGGTGTCTTTCCACGTTTACTGCCCCCCGGCCCATACCCTCTTCGATGGGCGGAATGAAGAAACCATCAGTTAGAACTTGGGGGTTGCTTTTGCTATTCTTGCCCCAGTAGCCCAGCTGGGATTGGTCTTTATTGCTTTGTTTGCCCCAGAGAAAGTGTTTCCCCTTTTAAAATCACTTCATCCCTGAGCTGTTCAGAACAAGGGCTCTCCTGCCAGCATTACCCCAAGAAGCTGGAGGTTGAGGGTCTAGTATGGTGGACTCTACGCAGCCTGTGGGGGTCATCCTGTAGCCACACAGACCCCCAAAAAGACTTGCCCCTACTCACCCCAGATCTGCTCCTTCCACAAGGAGCCCCAGGGCTCTTGAAAGCCAGAGCTTTCCCAGCTGGTAATGGCCTCTCTAGTGCACAGAGTTTATCCTTGTTTATACGTACTCATCACTAAGTTATATAAGACATCTGTGATGGGCTCAGTAATAAACAAACTCGTTAGTAGACCAAGTCCCTCATTACTATGAAACAGGATGAGTGCAGCAGCAAAGCAAAGTAAGTGGCCAGCGAGGGATGTGGCGAGTGGAGCTTGGTTGGGTCCTGTGTAGTCATCTATCTGCCCTCCACCCTGGGCCTCTGTCTCCTTGAGTCTGTTCAGCCTCACACTGAGTAGAGGGATCCTGGATGCACATCTCTGGGTGGGGCCATCCTCGGGGTCAGAGGTCATGGCTGGGTGTGCCCCTCACTTTCTGTTAGAAACTTGAGCCTGACTAGGTGGGGCTTGTTTCCCTCAGAGGCCTGGCTCCCCCCGATTCTTCATACCTTCCCTTTGGGATGTCTGGCTGCCTTGGGAGCATCCATTCCTCCATCCTGCTTCCCCAGCCCTGCTCTCTCCAGGCCTTGTCTGGCCCTTGCATTGCCAAGCTCTGAAGTATAAAACATAAAGACACCACTTGAGAGTATGGCAGCGTGCCTCTCCACAAAGACCCACATCGTAGATACAACCCAAAGGCTCCTTTCCTGGTAGGCAAGGAGGCAGACTGTGGTATGCTTAAAAGCAAGGGAAACTCTGAGTATCTGTCTAGACCTTAGTTGACATTTCTAAAAAATCACTACTTTTAGGGGCTGAGGATATGGTTGAGTCAGCAAAATGCTGACATCATAACCGTGAAGACTTGAGATCAGTCCCCAGCACCGACGTAAAAGCTGGACATTGTGGCTCATAGCTATGATCCCAGCACTGGGGAGGTGAAGACCGGAGGATCCAGGGGACTCGCTGCTTAGCCTGTCTAACTGAATATGCAAACTCCTGTCTCAGGTAGGCTGTCTCAGAAAACAAGAACAGTGAGGAAGAAGACACCTGGCATGAACCTCTGCACACACACACACCCCACCCCCACCCCCACCCCCCATGCAGTTGCATTCACATATACACATATGCTGCCACCGCCCTTTCCACACAGATCACCACTTAAGAGCTGGGGAGATGACGACGGCAGTAAAGTGCTTGCTGCACATGCTTGAGGAGGGTGTACAATCGTGGGTATCAAATGAGCAAGTGCACATGACTACACCGTTGCAGAAAGCATGCTCTCTAGCTACTGTAGGTTGCCTGGAATGGCCTTGAGCTACTGGCCGTTATTTCTTCAAGTATTTCATGATGCAAGTTTTCAAACCCTCAGAACCCCTGGCTGTGTCTTACAAAGCACAACCAGCAACCCAGGACCCCAGTTCTTTGTGTCTTGCTTGCTTGTTTCATTGCCCATCTGCCCATGAGCCCATAGCTACTGCTGTTCACCAATCCAATCGTGTGTGTTTGTGTTTGTGTGTGTGTGTGTGTGTGTCTGTGTGTGTGTGTGTGTGTGTGTGTGTGTGTGTGTGTGATGCCTTTCGAATCCACAGTCACCAACACCTTCTCTTCCTGAATGCCATCAACTTGGTTCTTACCTATGAGAGTTCAACAGCCGTCCACCGTGCAGCTTCACGCATGCTCTGTATTCAACGGGGTGGCTATATTTCCTCCTGCCTAAAGCGGTGTGACCAGATGCCGGCCGGTCTCCTTGGCAGCATGTTCCCTGTCAGCTGCCTCTGCCTGTTGTGCCGTGCCATCTTCCCTTTCCCGCTGCCTTCAGCTGAGCTCCTCTCCTGCCTTGCCAGTCTTCGAGAGGGGAAGTCGGCTTATCGAATGGGTCTTTCTTTGGTGACCTGCCACTCACAGCTGTAGCTGTTCCTCTGAGCGCAGAACTTGCTGCTTTGCATAGAATGTGCTTCAGTGAGCCCACAGATCTGTGTACTCTTTAACCCCAGTCCTATAACGCTCCAGGCCACATCCTGAACCCTACAACTTCTCTCAGGCCCCATCCCAGTCAAGGCTTGCTGCAGAAACTCCTCTGAGGCTTACCTTATAGCCTGTCTCTGTTCTTAAGCTTCTTGTTAACATGTGACAGTCTCACATTCTCAGACGGAGTGAGCTGTATCAGTGGTTTCCCAGTGTGTGGTACAACACTGATAGCCATCTGACCTCACTTGATGGTATATGGACATTCCACAGGATGTTCATCCGCCCTCCACTGACGGTGTATAGATATGCCACAGGGAGTGCATTTGTCCTCATCTGACGGTATATGAATATGAATGTCCTCCGCTGATGGGGTGAATGGATTTGTACAGTATTTGGCATTTGGAGATATGAATTCTAGAACATTCTTATCTGGCTTTCTTTTCTTTTTAAGATGTCAAAAAAAAAACCTACCTCCTTTCTCTCTCTCTCTCTCTCTCTCTCTCTCTCTCTCTCTCTCTCTCTTTCTGTTTTTGTTTTTTGTTTTGTTTTTCAAGATAGGGTTTCTTTTTCTTTCTTTCTTTTGTTTTCTTTTTTGTTGTTGTTGTTTTCTTTTTCTTTTTTTTTTCTTTTTCTTTTTTTTTTTTTCCTTTTTCGAGACAGGGTTTCTCTGTGTAGCCTTGGCTGTCCTGGGCTAACTTTGTATACTAGGCTGGATTCAAACTCACAGCAATCCGCCTGCCTCTGCCTCCTGAGTGCTGGGATTAAAGGTGTGTACCACCACTGCCCAGCTAAGATAGGGTTTCTCTGTGTAGCCCTGTCCTGGAACTCGATCTGTAGACTAGGCTGGCCTTGAACTCACAGAGATCCACCTGTCTCTGCCTCCTGAGTGCTGAGATTGAAGGCGTGAACCACCACTGCCCAGGCTCTTGTCCAGTTTTCTTGGTGGAATACTGGAGTATGAATAAATAAACATGGGATTTTATAAGAAAGTCATTTCATTTATTTCAGAAGGAGGGTTCACATGAGTATACTCTGTGTGTGTGTGTGTGTGTGTGTGTGTGTGTGTGTGTGTGTGTGCAGATGCACATGCATGTGAGCGTATAGTCACAGATCAATGTTGAATGCTGTTTCCTAAGAGCCATCCAATGTATTTAAAAGACTGTCTCTCCCGGGCCAGGATTGGCCAGGATAGGGTAGCTGGCTGGTGAGTCAGAGGACGCCTGTCCCCACCTCCCCAGTCCTGGGACTGCAAGCACTCACCAGCACGCACAGCTTTCCCCATGGGTTCTAGGGATTGAACTCGGGTCCTTGTGTTTGTGGGGCAAGGCCTCTGTGGATAGAGTTATCTCCCATCCAAGGATAATACTTTTTCATAATAGCTGCTGCATTGATAATCTCTTTTAAGACTGTTAATTGGAAATCGTTTCATCTCTCTGTTGGTTTCTTGCCTGCTCCCTGGTTCCTGGATTTCAGATAAGTTGTGGCAATTACCTTTAAGACCATGTATTCCATAAATATTTATACCCTTTTCTCCATAGGAGCCCCAGCTCTTGGACAGTGGACAAGATGAGGGAGGTGTTATCCCTGCTCTTTGGGCCCCTGGTGGGTGGAAACACACCCAGGATGAACACATACAGAGATCAGACTCTGCCGGACTGGAGTCCTGTGCCTCAGGCAGTAGCTTCTCTTACATCCACCTTTAGGGGACAGATGGTTCTTTGTTTCGGGAAATAACTTTAATGGGCCTTTTGCTGATGCGAAGGGAAAGCAAATATTATATTCTGCAACAGAAAGCTCTAGTCAGCGAGGCGCTAAATTGCTCTGCATAACGAGGTAAGCGCTGTCTCCCTGGGGTGGAACTGCATCTTTGTTGATTATGTTTTCTTCAGGAAATTCTCCTAAATATGGATTTAATCTGAGCCGTTCCTGGAGATGGCTGTTTGTTCTTAGAAGATGTGGGCTGAATGCACTCTAAGTGTGTGAGTGGATGGCGTGTAAAGCTGAGTGTGTGTATGGGTGTGAAGCGGGTGGTGTGAGTGTGCAGCAAGTGTGGTGGTACATGTGTGTGAGACCGTGTACTCATACATGTCTGCACGCATGACAGTGTCAGTGCATGTGTGCTTCTTTGCCAGGCTTGGCTTGACTCCCGGGTAGTCTCATGTGTGGGGCCTGGGGCGTTTCCCCCACCCTCACCCCCACCCCATACTTCTCTGTCAAGTGAGGTGGCTGAGCCTCCCTCACATCAGGAGGGAACAGAGCACAGTGTACAGACCTGGTTCCCCAGAGCCCCGACATGACCCAGGTGAACCTCAAGATGGCTGAGACTACGGGCACCAAGGTAATGGTGTGGAAAGGTAAGCACCTCAGGATTCACAGTACACTTGGCAACTGCTAGTCCCCTCAGCTCCTCCAGCTGCAGGCAGGGCCTTGTCTGTGGCATGGAGTGATGTGACGCTGGATGTTATGAGCACACAGAACCTGAGTGGACATGGGTAGAGCCTAATGGGGCTGCAGACAGAGCCCTGAGCACAAAGAAACAGAGGCTGCAAAAAAGCCCCTCTGTGCGTCATCCACTTCGCACTTGCTGTCTTGTTCCTCAGTGCCCTTAAGGGCTGGGAAAGGGGATCAGGGTTGGGCACCGGGCTTGCCATCCTAGTGCAGCAGCCCACAAATGGGCTGGGAACGTGCAGGGAGAGCGAGGTGCAAGTTTGGTCCATGGAAGGACGTGGCGAGAGCATCTACCTATGGGCAACAGTGTTGATAGAGAACTGTCCCTGCTCCTCGAGATGTTCTGCCAGACTGGGAGAGGGGTGCAAGCATTGGCCAGGAGAGAAGATTTCTGGGAAATCCATATGGAAAGCCAAGTCTCCGTTGCCTGCCACTTTGCTAGAAGTAGCTGTCATGGAGTAAGGGGTCTTCCACGGTGTTCACATATGGATTTTGGAACATGCAGATGGACCATTCTCTGGAATCAAACTACAGCATCTTATAGGAACTATGGAGGCTGTGAAGGTCAGCCGTGTGCATGTTGAACAGAATCCTGGGGAATGAGGTTGGCAGCCAGTGGGGCTAGGTTAGGAACCACGTGGTGGGCAGGTGCAGTTCCCAGATAAGACCACAAGGCGGCACACCAAATCCAATGTGGCTAAAGAGAGCGTACCACAATCTCTCAGAATGGAAATGTGGGAACATCCACACCCACACCATTTCCACCATGGGTGTCAGAGGGCTGCAAGACAGCCTCAGGACTTCAGTGGTCTCCCATGGTCTTCGTGGAACACAAAACTTCCATTGCTTGCCTGTGCCTCATCAGGAACATACTAACTATAGATGGCTCCAGTGGGCACAGCCAGGGCTCAAGGCCCCCACAGAGACCTAAGCTGAGACCGTCCTACTGGCACCACCCAGTGGGCACCCTTACAGCAAGGCAGGGCTACGAGGCTACAGCATGCTGAGTCCCAGGGCTCTGTGTTCTCACTGGGGTCAGCCCCGAGCTCCCTAGGACCTGGTCTCACCTACACCTTAGCTCACATCTAAAATAAGAGGAAGCAGGATCTCTCCTATGAGACTCTGACTGCCCACATGACTAATAAAACACTAAAGTGGACTAGGATCGCAGGGTCCTGGGCCACAGCATGGGTGAGGAGGTCTGGGAGCCCTGGGGCTTCCTTCCAGTAAAGTCCTTACTGCAGACCCCACCCCACCCCCATGGAGCAACCAACCTGTTTTGGGTTGAGCACCCTGCCTTAGGCTCTTCCCTGTCAACCATATTCTACCATCAGTCTAGGGGCAGAGGGAAGAAGCCCTGAGCTATGCTGGCCAAGTATTGTTTTACTCTACAGTCTGGCTTTGGTCTTATAGGTCCCAATAAGATCATCTGCTGCCCCTATCATCCCAAGGAGGCTGAGCAGATCTCGGGGACAGCTCAGATCATTAGGCAATGTGCTCACTGTGGTGACCATGGACCGTGGAGTCTTCCCACAGGGCTCTGTTGAGTAGGGAGGACTAGCAGAGCCTTGAGACTCCTGTTTCAGCAGCTACACTTCAGACTGAGCTGGAAAGTGGAGGCCCCCACCATGCCCCCCACCACCACCTGCCCCGTAATTCCACATTCTCTGCAGTGTCTACTGGGTATGTTTTATTTATTGGATGAGGAAGCTGCCTTGGGAGTAATTCTACTTTGTGACTATTTGGCAGAAGGAGCAGACTTGCCAGCTGCAGGCTTGGCTTGCTCAGGGTCTCCCAGGGCTGCAAGTCCCTGCCATGTGACAGCCATTCCCTGCATGCCTGCCATGTCTCAAAGCTAGTGAGGGGTGGGGGCATCCGGCACGAGCAGATAACAGAAATAGCACAACCCAAGGACAGGAAGTGACCCTACCCAGTTGAAGGCAATGACCCCATCTGAACCCAAGCTTGTAACCCCAACCAAAAACAGGCAGGTAAACCTATCCAGGACCCATTCAGGACCCACAAGACAACCCTGTCCTGACATAAGCAGGTGCTCCCATCTAGATACAGGAAGAAGACCCCACCCAGATGCAGGCAGGTGACCCTAACTAGGATCTAGGCAGGAGTCCTTACAGTCATTCAGTCCAGATCCCACTTGAGGAAGTGCAGGAGCCCTCAGCAGGGAAATTGCAGTTTGGACATGCTCATGTGACTGGGAGCTGCAGGGTAGACCATAGCCCACTCTCTCTCCAGCATCCCACTCTCTCTCCAGCGTTCCACTCTTTCTCCAGCATCCCACTCTCTCCCCAGCATCCCACTCTCTCTCCAGCATCCCACTCTCTCTCCAGCATCCCACTCTCTCTCCAGCATCCCACTCTCTCTCCAGCATCTCACTCTCTCTCCAGCATCCCACTCTCTCTCCAGCATCCCACTCTCTCTCCAGCATCCCACTCTCTCTCCAGCATCCCACTCTCCAGCATCCTACTCTTTCTCCAGCATCCCACTCTCCAGCATCCTACTCTTTCTCCAGCATCCCACTCTCTCCAGCATCCTACTCTTTCTCCAGCATCCCACTCTCTCTCCAGCATCCCACTCTCTCTCCAGCATCCCACTCTTTCTCCAGCATCCCACTCTCTCTCCAGCATCCCACTCTCTCTCCAGCATCCCACTCTCTCTCCAGCATCCCACTCTCTCTCCAGCATCCCGCTCTCCAGCATCCCACTCTCTCTCCAGCATCCCACTCTCTCTCCAGCATCCCACTCTCTCTCCAGCATCCCACTCTCTCTCCAGCATCCCACTCTCTCTCCAGCATCCCACTCTCTCCAGCATCCCACTCTCTCTCCAGCACCCCACACTCCAGGTTCTTATTAACCCTCATTGCCTCACTATTCAGCTTCAATCTGTCTGGCCACACAGATGACTCCACAAAGGCACATCTGCAAGAAGGTTGCCTATCCTCTCAGGATGCCCTGATTTCATCACTCAGCCATGCCCAGGCTATCTGGTTTTAGACATCAGGAGCTTTGGGCAAATGGTGCCAGTCCCTTAGAGGCGTTCTGCTTTCCTGTCTGTGTTCATGGTGAAACAGGCAGAGACAAGAGGAGAAGTGTCAAGGGCCCCAGAGTTCACAGTGCATCAGTTTGTGGACTTCTTGACATCTCTCTTCTTGTCCTCACCTGCCCTACCTCTCTTGGCAGTGGGGGATAGGCATGGGGTGCCCACGCACTTGGCAGGAGGGGACAACAGTAGTGCCAGGATCCAGAAAAGAGGATGGTGTAGTTGGAGATGTTCCCTGGATGGTTAGGAAAGACTCCTAGCGTCAGTGGAGGCTGTCCCAACATTCCACAGCTGTCTCTGCCCACAGCACGCCAACAAGGGAAAGACTTAGGATGTCTGAATGGGCACCAACTCCAGAACATTCCTCCAGGTGAGTGGGAAGACACTAATTAAGTGAACCCCTCAAGGCCTCCGCTTAGCCCAGTCCCTGCAGGCAAACACCTGAACACACCCACCTGGATCCTTCGAGGACACTCCTCTATCTGAGCCCAGTTCTCCGATCCTGAGGGCTGCAGGTTCAGCTCCCTCAGGCTTATTATACCAGGCTCAGAGGAATCGCTGGGGTGATGCAGGAGGAACCAGGCTACGTGCTCAAGTGGGATCGCATCCCTACCACACCCCTGCAGCCTTTTCAGACTCCCGTCAGGAGCAGCTGGTGAGGAGAGAGGTAGATACGAGACCCAGTGTGTCAAATGCACGCACGCGCACGTGCACACACTCATACACACACACACACACCTCAATACAAGCAGGGGTCTGGCAGCCAGACCAACAGCAAGGTTGGAAAGCAGCTCCAGGATGTTCTGGTCAGAAGACATTGAAAGGGCTCAGAGACCTTACACCTAAGACCTGGGGTCAGGTGCGTGCAGCGGCCATGGTTCCGCCCTGGGAACAGAAGCAGAGGGGCAGCTAATGGTCCTTCTTTCCTACAGTGTCCAGGGTGTAGTCAGGGGTTGTTCGGACGCCTCCGCGTGCCCTAAGAGCAATTTCCACAGTTATAGGAAGAAACAGGAAATATCCTAAAAGAGACAAGGTAGGGAGTCCTCTCTCTCTCTCTCTCTCTCTCTCTCTCTCTCTCTCTCTCTCTCTCTCCCTCAGGTGTGGCAGGGTTGGGGGGTAGGGGAAAGTTCTGGAGGGACACCATACACTGAGCTGCAGAGCCTTTCAGTTGCTCACTGGGCCCCTGTCCTCAAAGAGCAGTCTGTTGTTACCATGGGGGAGAGGGTCTGCCTCCACACCTCTTCCACGTGGGGGTTCAGAGGCGTTGTGCATCACCGTGGTTCCAGAGGCTCCCATACTGAGTCTGGGTTATCACCTGGCCCCATGGAAACGGCATGGAGACACAGATGTGGACAGGTCCTATGGGTGCCTTCCTGTGCAGTGGGCCTGCCCGCAACTCCTGAAGAGCCAGGTGACTCTCTCCAAGTCCTGGATTAGACAGCATTTCAGATTGTTGGGGGGGAAAAAAAAAGACCGGGTTGACTGGTATGTCCCCACAGGCTGGGGTCTCTACAAGACTCACAGCTGAACCCCAGCTTTAAGACAAGAAGAGCAGTGTGGTCCTCCTCAGGCAGCATTTGGCTCTGTAGGCCTACCCACTGGGCTCTCTGGTCATTTCTCCTCAGCACATCCAGGAAGCACACACCACAGCTACCCTGAGGCAGGCTTAGTTTTTCCCAGCCTATGCTCGCTTTGTCTTCAGGATCCCCGTGAAGTGGTCGCTCAATCTCAGCTCACATGGAAAGGACTGACTTCCAGGCTCTCAGCCTTCCTCTTCTTCTCTGGTCTGAGGAACTTCATCAGACAGGTCAGGGCCAGGGCCACATTGGTCTATGCCACACATGGCTTCTACTTCCTAGGTTCTGGAGACACACTCATTTCTTCCTGTTTTTCAAAAATGATGCTCGGTTCCCAAACTCATGTGGGGAGTTTGTGTACTAGTGGGACTCCCCGCTTCCAGCCCCCCCCAAACATTCCTCAGGAGTCTGTCTTTAACTATGTATCTTAACATCTTGGGAATGTCCTTCAGAGCTGGAAAGAACCCTGTTTGGTCCTGGCCCTGTTGTTTATGCCTGTGACTCACCTGGCTGAGCTTTCCCCAACTCATTGTTAACCCATGTGGAAAACAGCATACGTCACCCAGAAACCCAGGGGTTCCTAACCCGTGGGGTCACACACCCTAGGCAGCTCAGGTGACTATTCACCTGAGATCTGGATCATGTGGAGGCCCAACGGCTTCATACAGCCATGAGCAGAAGATCAGCAGAACTTGGGCGTGCTCAGGAATCTCAGGCGACAGGACCAGCACCTGCTGAGAACCCTGGCCTTGGGTTCTGTGTGTCCCTTTGCCCTGGGAAGAACACAGTGCAGGGAGTGGGACCCTGGGCCCTGAACGTGACCGTGAATATGGGGGCTACTCTTGAATAGCCGGCTTGCCTCTCTAGCAGCAAAGCAGTCCGTTTCCGTGGCATCTAGCAAAAAACAAGAGAAAATCAGCCTGGAATCCACCTCTTGGCAGTCCAGGCGGTCAGATTTGATTGAAAACACATCCTCAGATTCACAGCGAACAGCACTGGTGAGGCCTGGGATGGCCCCGGGGCAAGACAGAGCACTCTCTGCTGCATTCCCAAGTTCTCCTGTTAAGGCCATTATTAAATTCATCTGAAGGTCAAATAAGATCCACAAATCAAAAACAGCATTAGCAAGTAAAAGCAGGGCTGTGAGATTCAATCAGGGCCGGCATGTTTGCCTGTGAGCAGGCATCTGCGGAACCTCACCTGACGGAGGGGCGGCTGGCCCAGCTTAAAACTGGTAAAGGAGACCAATGAATCGGGGAGGATGTTCGCCAGCAAGAGCAATGACAGCGGTGAGGGTCAGCTTCTTACTTATGACACCCCAAGGCTTCAAAGAAAACCAGTCAGTACAGCATGGTCTATATACCAGGACCCCCCTAAGCCATGTTTTAAGACCCTTGACAGGCAGTGTGACTTCTGCTTTGGTAAACACATGGCCAATGGCATTGCCCTTCACTGGAGCCTTAGTCAACAATCCAACACTGTAAGATATAGGATCACCACATGGCAGTAAGGACAAGGAGGACTGGGGCTCCCCAGTGCAAATCCCCATTTCACTGGGGAATAATTTGAGGCAGATTCACATTGTCTCCTGAGTGATGCCTTGTCCCTCTCAGCCATGGTTTTATACTCATCTTACTTCCAAGATAAATATTTCTACTCTGTAAGACTTTCCCCACATTCCAAATGTCCTCTCATTTGGTCATATACATGTGTCTCTATGCATGCATGTGTGCATTTGCTCACACACAAATGCACTTTACTCACACATGCACTCACTCAAGCACATTCACACTCCAACTCAGGGCAGCATTCAGACTCGGGCAGCAGTTCCAGCACCAGCTTTTGATGCAGCAGGAGCTGGAAATGGGCGCAAGGAGACGCTTCTCTGCCCTCCAGAAATTCCAGGGCTCTTGCTGACACTGAATATTTGTAAAAGGCTCACATGGCTGGGCCTTGGCCCTCAGTCCAGGGACTGTCCTGGGAGCACTGGTCTGCACTGGCTTCATGGCCCTGGTTCCTATGGACAGAACCCAGGTGAGGCCTCTCAGGGGGCTGGTTGTTTGGGGTGACACCCTGTGAACTCAGGGAGGGAACACAAAGACTGGAGCAGGTGAATACTATACAGACTGACCTTCCCAGCCTAGTGAGTCCACGTTGGCCCTGGATTCCTGTGTGACTGAGCCACCTGCTCCTCTAACTAGGGCTGGATAGGCACAGAGGTCTATCCGCTTTACAAACAATTCCTTTATCTGGCTCCCCAGAGACTCAGAGAAACAGCTGTGAGCTAAGCATTCCAAGCCACTGCCTCAGGGCAGATTCGCTTCTAGGAAGAGAGGCAGATGGCGATGCAGCAAAGAAGGAAAATGGTTGTGTTGGATGATAAAGATGCTAACACAAGGGATGGAGGCTAGAAAGATCGGTAAGTGCTACAGAAATTTGACTGCCCCCACCCCCGGGGACAAGCAGAGGCAAGTAGGAGAGCCAGATACAGGGTCTGGGGAGGCCCCACAATGGAGGAAGTACAGGGGTTGCCCTAAAAGTATCTAACTAGCCTGTGTAAGGGTGTGTAGGGTGACGTCTCAGCTTGAGTGCTCCGCTTAGGTAAGACGGCTCTGCCCAGAATTCCTGGAGTATAATGCTCGTGTGCTGATGAAGGAGTTTGCTTTATTGATCATTTTTCTGCTCTGGCATGTAGGATTCTTTCTGCCCATGCAGTGTAACACATCTATCACTTTGTAATTCTGTTCCCAAAGAGATTAGGCACCTCTGGTTAGCCTCTGTCCCCTTGTCAAGTCACCTCTGGTTAGCCTCTGTCCCCTTGTCAAGGGACCTCTGCAGTCCTCTACTGGGTGCCAGAGTGAGGTACAAATGACAACATATAAGTTAGGTCAACTAGTTAGTTGCCCAACAGCACCCACCATAATTTATGCCGACAGAAGGACCCAGCCACACCAACTCCATAGCAACAGGTGGAGGAGCTTGAATGTCTCACAATAATGAGCCAGTTTGGTTACTCTGTGTACATTATCATTTTAAGGTTCAAACTATGAGGGAACGTTCTTGGCATATTAGCACATAGTAACTAGCATAATCACACAACCCCAGACACACGCATACATGCACACATATACACAGCACAAGTCCACATCTGCAGAGGACATCACTGCTTTGCTGGTGTCCTACTTTCATTTCTGTTGCTGTGTAAAATACTCTTATAGGCCATTGAAACAGTGAGGTCACAGTGAAGTCCAATTGCAGGAACATCAAGCAGCTTTCCGTGGTTGGGAGCAGAGAGGAACAAATGTGTGCTTAGAGCTCAGCTCACTTTCCCCACTCTTTTACCTGCCAGCCCTAAACCTAGGGAATGGTGCCACCCACAGTCGGCTGAGTTTTTCCACATCAATTAATGTAGTCAAGACAATCTCCCATGGACATATGCACAGGCTGACCTGACCTAGGCAGCCCGTCAGTGAGACTCTCTTCCCAGGTAGCTTTAGATCACGTCAAAATGCCTATTGAAAGTAAGCATCACGGCTGCCTTCTGTTTGCTCAGAATATTTTCTAACTCCCACATTCCATTCCTCTGGGCGGATAGAAATGTGAACTTGACCACTTGACCTCGGTTATTCCTGGGCCTCGTCTCTACTACTCCCCTTACCTGTTATTCCTGGCATCCAGCGTTCTGTGAGGTTTCTGTCGCGTGCGGCATCATCTTCCTCTGGCGGAATAGACTGGAGGTAGTGGTTAAAGCTTTTTAACAAGCACAAGAGGTTAAGTTAGTTAGTATCATATTTACTATAAGTCCAGGTATGCCAGCCCCTTAAACTTATCACACTGTGGGATTTCTTTTAAAACACAGTGAAACAACCATCAAAGTGTGATTTAGTTCAGTTTGTGAAAATAATAAGCTGTCAACTTTTAAGAGAAAACCACAACAATTTGGGTCATGTTTTTCTTCAAAAATTGCTGACATAACACTATTTCAAGAAGAGCACGGTATGTAGCAAATCCTAAGGAAGTGACTAGTAAACTATCAGAGTTAATATTAGGGCAAGCTGCAGAGCACAAGATCAACACAGAAAAAAAATCAGTTCCATTTCTACACATGCGTGAAGAACCAACTGAAGGCAGAATTATCCCAGCATGCCCGTCCACAACGCGACCACAAGAATACACTCTTAGGACTCTGTCAAAAGAGCACAAAACTTAAATTTTACTGTTTAAAACATACATTTGGAATAATAGAGAGCACCGTTGAAGGGCGTCCCAAGGTCATGGGCCAGAACACTCACTGTGTTCTGTGTGGCCCTTTGGGTACATAAAATCCTCAGTGATGGTTCCAGTAGGGCTGGTGTTTCCAGGAAGGCAGCTCGCTGCTGTCATTTAAGGTTCGTAGTTTGTTGACATAGACTTAGGGAGACAACTCTACATCATTTTGGCCAGCCTATTAGGGAGGCATGAAGGTGAAATGAAGCACTCTAAAGGAGAGTCCTCCCTGTGGCTCCATGCTCCCACACGTCCTCCCTGGTGCCTGCCCTGTGAGTTATGTGCTCGCCTCGCCAGCCTCATGATGGCTGAGGGAATCTGGCCATGACTCTGTAATATGAACAGAGTTAGTTGGTCTGGTAGAAGTCTCACTCCAGGCCTCATCACAAGCTTGACTGGCTCTCTCATAGCTGGTGACACTCACACAGAGGAGTTTAAGGGCGCAAAGTGGGCAGAGTGGCCTCTGTGGAGGGCCTGCTCTCTTGACGAAGACAGACACAGTTGCAGGGATCATGCCTTCTGGTTTCAGTGGGATCAAACCCAGAGGTCAGAAGTCATTGGACTGATTGCCACAAAGGATGCTGTGATAATTCAATACATAAAAAGTTGGTTTTTAAACAGTGTGGTAGAGACAACTGGAAAGTCACAATTAAAAGAAAGGAATAGAATCTCTGTTTCATGGGACATAAAAAGCTAAAATTGAAATTAACCAAAGCTTGATATGTAGGTACTAACACTCTGGAAAATAAAAATAAACACAAATTTACATAACTTTGGACTAGACCATGGTTTCCTAGGGCACCAAGATCATAATTATTAAAAGAAAGTTGGACTTAAACTAAAAACATTTTTTCAACAGTGAAGATTAAATACAGGGCCCCACTCAAGCTATGTAAGTGCAGTACCACTAGGCCACACCGGCCCCCAGCCCCATTTTTCCTTTTTACCTTGAGACAGGAGATCATGAAAGAGCTGAGGTTGGCCTTGACCTCCCTTTGTAGCCCAACCTGGCCTTGAACTTGTAGTTTCTCCCACCTTAGCTTTCCAGGTAGCTGAGAAGACAGTATGTGTCATCAAGAAAATAACAGGCAGCCCACAGGACAGGAGAAAATACTCACAACTCATGTCTTAACAAAGGGTTTGGGTTTAGCATGGGTTTAGCATATAGAATTAGACTCACTCTGCTTAGTAACAAGAAGACAGTAACTAGAAACTGGACAAAGGGTCTAATGGACAGTTCTTCAAAGAATATAGATATACAGGTGCGAAAATTGTGCTCAGCCAACTGAGCTGCTAGAGAGACTCAAGCAAAACAACAACAGGGCACTGTTTCTATCCAGAAGGAGGGCTGTAAGGAACACACAAAAAAGGAAGTATTGGCGGGGACGTAGGTGTGCTGAAGACCCTGCACAAGGCTGTTAGATCCGCAGCGTGGTATGGGGAGGCTGGCAAGCGGCCCCAACATTCTCAGAATGGTAACCACACAGTGTGTGACATGACAGTTCTGCTCCTACATGCACAAGAGAGGAAGGAGGACATGTCTGGCTGGAGAGATGGCTCAGTGGTTAGGAGTGCTTGCTGCCCTTGCAGAGGGCATAAGTTTGGTTCCAATTCCAGTTGTGGGGGGGAGGGGGACTGATGCACTGTTCTGGCCTCTTGGACACCAGGCATTCACATTATGCACAGACATACACAGGTGCTCACCCATGCACATAAAATATTAAATAAACAAATAAATAAATCTTTTATGAGAACCTGCACTCTCTCTCTCTCTCTCTCTCTCTCTCTCTCTCTCTCTCTCTCTCTCTCTTAGCAATGCCAGTAACAACAGCCAAAATAGGAACACCACTTGCACAACCATCAGCTCATGCATGCTTAAAGAAAAAGCAGTGTGTATAGGAAAAGAAGTGAAGGATGAGTGAACTAGTGTATTAGTCAGCGTTCCGTCACTGTGACAGGATACCAGAGGCAGCTGAATTGCAAAGAGAAAAGGTTTAGTTTGGATCAAGGGTCTGAAGATTACAGGACTGAGGGGCTCCTGTAAGGGCAGCACAGATGATGGGTGTCTTAGTTAGGGTTTCCATTGCTGTGAAGAGACACCATGACCAGGACAACGCTTATAAAGGAAAACATTTAATTAGGGCTCGCTTCCAGTGTGAGAGGTTTAGTCCACTGTCACAATGATGAGAAGCATTGGAGTGTGCAGGCCCACATGGTGCTGAAGAGGGAGCTGAGAGGTCTGCATCTGGATCTGCAGGCATCAGGAAGAAAACTGACTTGACCTCAAAGCCCACCCCCTAGCAACACACTTCCTCCAACAAAGTCACACCTACTCCAACAAGTCCAGACCTCCTAAAGGTGTCACTCCCTATGGGCCTATGGGGGCCATTTTTATTTAAGTTACCACAAAGGGGTCAACAGCCATTCATATGGGTCTGCTTAAAGGCCTAAGGACCTCTACAAAGTCCCCCCAAATGTTCCTCAGCACCTGTCAGTATCCTGGGGAGAAAATCTTTGGCACATGGTGAGTCCCTTAGCCAAATCATAGTGATGCTGTAACATGAGTGATCCTTGGAAACATGGCAGCGCCATGTGAAAGGCCCGGTCACATGACCACACACTTCGGAGACAGCAAGTGACTGCGGCTGCCTGAAGTGGGTCAGGGAAGTGAGGGTGAAACTGAGTCACTACTCACGGTCACAGAGTTTCTTTTCAGGGTTCAAATATATCCTAGAGTTGGTTGTGCTGACGGTGCCACTGAGAAAAAGCAGAGGTGGAGGGAGGGGGGAGAGTCAGAAGGGGCAGTGGAGACCATCTAAACCCAGGCAGACCAGGGCCACTGACAGGACTCAGCAGGAAGCCGAGTCTGGCAACCTGAGTCCAAGTCCCAAAAGTTGACCTCTGACCTCCATGTGTGCATCATGCCAATGCTGCCCCACCCATACTGAGAGAGAGAGAGAGAGAGAGAGAGAGAGAGAGAGAGAGAGAGAGAGAGAGAGAGAGAGAGAGAGAGGAGACTTTTGTCCTCTATTCTGAGAGTGAAGACAACTGAGAGCCAAGCTGTCTCCTCTCAGGAGGGACCCCCTCCCCTGCAGCAGCCAAGCCTGTATCTTTTGACCTTCTTTTCCATGCTTTTCTACATATTGTAAGGCTGCCACAGACATGGCGGAGAGAAAAGAACTGAGCTCTTTCCTTCCCCAGGTTGGACAAATTGTAAATAAATCCATTTCTGTTTTCTAATTACTTTTGAAACTGAGGTGCTGGGTTTTAGACCTAATGGCCAATGGCATCTGACCAAGTCCACACAGACAGCAAAGCAGCAAATCAAGCACTTTAAATGGGGAGAGGGCGCCACAACGAGTTGTATCTCAATAAAGGCGTTCTAGAACAGAACGGTATGATGAACTGGTTCTATTAGCAAGAGCTCATCCACTAGGAAACGCCTCTAAGGCTCCACTAGGGTCTCCAGAGAAACTACATAGTGAGCAACAAAAGGTGTGACTTTTTTCCCCCCGGAGACCTCAGCTGTGAGTTCAGATGCTGAGAGGGTGGGCTGGCTATTGGCTTCCTATCAGGGTCAAGCGTATCACAAAAGGGAGAGGAAGTCCAGGGAAATGGACAGAATTGATCATCTATGGCAGCGGTTCTCAACCTGCGGGTCACCAACCCCTTTGTGGGTCAAATGGCCCTCCCACCGGGGTGGCTAAGACCATCAGAAAACATGGAATTGTATATTATGATTCGTAGTGGTAGCAGAGTTACAGGTATGAGGTGGCAACAAAAATGATTTGGGGGTCACCACAACACTAAAGGGTCATAGAATTAGGAAGGTCAAGAAGCCAAGCTGGCCCAGGGAGCAGTGACAGCATGCTGTGTGGAGGCTGTGGACAGTCAGTAGGTGGCCCTGAGTGCAGACCTAGGGTTCCACTTAGTGAAGGGGGTTGCTAGAAGGGTGGACTTGGCAGGAGGGAGTGACCCTGGAAAGGTCAGGGCAGTGCCAAGGTGGACACGGATGCTAAGAGCTGGTCCTGCTATTGTCCTCCTGTATCCGTGTGGACAGAGACCATTTCCTATCCCCTGTCCTTAGAAAGGCCAGTGGCTTTGCCTGGGGGGGGGGGGACGTGAGCAGATGCGCAGGTGAGGGTGAGAAATGAGCTGTGCTGTTTGTATGAATCACGGAGCTGATGGCTACTTGTTCCTCAGCTGTCCTCGCTGACAGGCTGTGTGTGAGGTTATGAGTGGCTGCTGGGACAAAAAAAAATGCCTGACAGAAATGACTGGAAGAAGGAGGTGGTAATTTGGGCGGAGAGTCTGAGGGAAAGAGTCCACTGTGGAGGGCAAAGGATGGTGGCAGGGGTGAGGCGGCACGTCGTACTGTGTCTGAGGTCAGGGAGGAGGGAGGTGAATGCTGGTGACCACTCTTTCTCTTTACCCCCTTGTATTAGCCAGGGTCCCAGAATTTATAGACTGAGTCAATCTCTCTCTCTCTCTCTCTCTCTCTCTCTCTCTCTCTCTCTATCTATCTATCTATCTCTCCCTGTCTCTCTTTTTCTCTCTTTACTTCCATCCTTCTCCCTCTCTCTCTCTCTCTACACACACACACACACACACACACACACACACACACACACACACACACGGAATGTATTAAAATGACTTATAGGTTGCAGTTCAACTAGTCCAACAATAGCCAGCTGTGGATTTAAAGGCCAGGCATCTAGTACTTGCGCAGTCACACAAGGCTGGGGGTTTCAGCTGGTCTCCTGAGTAAGCTGGAATCCCACAGAAGTAGACGCCAATGCATTTGCTGGCAAAGTGAGTGCAAGCAGGCAAAGAATGAACCACCCCTTTCTTCTTTCACCATCCCTATATACCTCCAGCAGAAGGTATGGGCCAGCTTAAAGGTGGGCCTCAAGATCTGGACTAAAGGCGTGTGCCAATCTGGATCAAAAGTGTGGGTCGCTCTACCTCAAGATCTGCATCAAAGCCCTATGTCTTCCTGCCTCAAGATCTGGCTCACAGGGTGCCCTCCGTGTGTGCACTGTAGTTTATCCCAGATATAGTCAAGTTGACCCAGACCATGGGATGGTGCCACCCATACTCAGTGTAGGTCTTCCCCTGTCAGCTAAAGTCCTCTGGTAATGCCCCCGCAGCCGTATGTGCCTGGAGCTGTGTCTTCTGAGTCTAAAGGAAAACCAGCCGACAATGAAGATTAACCATCACCAGGATCAGCTGTGGTGATCTTAAGACCTGCAATGTTTTGGGTCTGGTCGTCTCAGTAGCCCCGGCTGAGAAAAGCTAGCACCCTGGAGCCTGCTCTGGCCTCTGCTCAGCCTGAGAGAGTGTCTCCCAGAGCTGTCAATGGGATGAACTGTCATAATTAACAAAAGCAAAAAGGCTTGCGTGCTGCGGTTGAGTCGAGTGCCATGTGTGATGTGTTGTTGACTGAGGTGTGCCTTTAGGCCTAAGTAGCATCCCTGAAGATCAGCTGTTCTAAATGTTCCTGGTGCTGTGACCCTTTAACACAGTCCCTCATGTTGTGGTGACCACCCCCCAACCATCAAAGTTTTGCTACTGTTATGATTCGTAATGTAAATATCGATATGCAGGTTATCCATATATGACCCCCACAAAAGGTCATGACCCACAGATTGAGAACTGATGCTCAACAGCTTGACTCTTAGTGTGTCCACCTTGGGGACCAGTACCTGCCCAGGGTGCCTCTTGTATTGAGGAGCTGAGAAACCTCAATGAAGGTCACCTCCACTCTCTAAAGCTGGCTGTTGGTGTCTCATAGGCTGTGTGGGCCAGTGACACTTGTCTTGAATCTATAGGTTCAGCACGTGGGCAGTAAGGAAGATGGCAGGATGAAGGCTTCTAAGCCATCTTCCCTGAACTCGGGTTCTCCCCCCATCAAACCTGTGTTAACTGTGCTTTCCCCTGGGTGTGGGGAGGGACCCAGCTACAGGCAGAGAGGAGCCATGGCTTTGCAGTGAGAGCAAGATGAAGCAATAGCAGCAGTGTGAAGTGCCCAGAAGAAGGTAGGAAGGCCAGTTCAAAAGCACCACATGACCCGTGGGGCCCAGTGTCCTGTAGTCCAGCCACAGTCTGATACATAACCCAGACCTGAGTGAGTATTCAGTCCTGACCCAACAATGGTGAATATTATCCTTCCACTAGAGGTAACTGGGGTGGTGGGCAGTCCCATATCCTTTCCAGGGGCAGAGGTGTCCTCCACTCATGGTAATGAGAGATAAGGCAAGCGGGAGCCTAGGGGGCATCTGTGTACATTCCTAGCAGAGGGCATTCCCAGCAGATCTGCTCAGAGACTCACAGGCATGGCAGTTCCCACACAGTACCTATTGAGGTGGGGGCATGACAGTGACACATGGAGACCAGCTGTCCCTGGGTCCTGGCCCCCAGCAACCTGGCAGGGACTAGCCCTGGGCCCCACTGGGAAGGAACATCCCCTTTATCACTCTCCGGCATTTAGCCTGCCTGGATCTCTCTCCCCTAACTACTTCCTCAGCTGCTTCTGGTACCCGATCTAGCATCCAGCTCCATCATCCTCTGGCTCAGGGTTTCTAGTCCCTGTCCACTTGCTTTCTGCCCACAGCCAGCTTGCACCATGGGGTACCATGGCTTGCTTCTTCAGCCTCAACTCCCAGCTACATGCCCTACTCCATCCCAAATCCTCAACTCCCAACTAAAGGCTGACCTCTGACCCCGGAATCACGAGTGGGTGGAGCCTTCCTGAAAGTCTTCCACCCCACAGTGGAGCAGGAATGTGAAAGAGCCTGCTGTGGGATCAAGGCTGACTGTGCAGAGGCTGGCAGCTCTTCTCACAGGCATCTGCGTTGTCTTAGTGACACCAGGACAAAGGACAGAGCAAGAGGGAGGGTTTGGAGTCCAGACATCCAAGGAACCGGAGAGGAGAGTGAATCTACCAGTCTATCGGTTTCTTTGCAGGTGGGGGTGGGTCGGCCTTTAGAGTCCTGAAGACACCTCACCAAGGGAATCATGCTGGACTGCTGCAGCCGTTGTAAATGGGGAGTGGCATGTGACCCCAAAATCTCAGATTGGGAGCTTGAGAGCAGAAGGCAACATGGAAAGTTGGGGGGGGGCACTGAGCAGCCCAGGTACGAGTGGAACACACTGGCCTGACTAAGATGTAATTGAGCCTCCTGCCCACAGTGTGCCATGGGCACATTAACTTCTCTGGACCTAGTCTCCAGAGATGTGCCCCCAAGAGAGGCGGGGAAATGGGAGAAACAACAGCCTTCGCCCACATCCCCCACCAAGCTTGGCAGCTATATGAGCTGGCGCTGGCAGGTCGGGTAGGCAGATGGATTACAATGGAGCTCAATTTACTGAGTGAGGTCAGCGGCCCCAGCTGTCACCCCACGCCTTTGGAACTGGAGCCTCCATGAAGATGTTCTGGCAGCAAAGAGACCTATCTTGTCTCCCAACGCCCGGACTGGGCCCTCACACCTGCAAGCTGGTGACAGATTTAGCATCTGCCCTGACACCCTCTCTCCCTCCTCTGCATTCCCTCCCCACCTTGGTCTGCAGCCTGTACACCACGGACCAGCCCCTCCCCACCCCCAGCCCCCGCTCCATGCCAACTGGCTGTTGTGCATGGCAGTGACCCAGGACCAAGAAGCCATTCCCAGAATTCACTAGGGAGCTCTCCAGCTGGGCAGAGAGGTAAGAGAGACGAGAGGCTCACATTTGATGAGCTGGAGGTGGAAGATTGAAAGTGTATTCAAGAAGCAAGAAGAAGGTTCTGTGTGGGCTATAGAGGGAGGGCAAGAGAACCAAGAGCCAAAGGCTATATTGCCCAACAACTGGCATCAGTGATAGGGTGGGTATCTTATGACACAGCTCCAAAGGGCCAGCTGTTTCTTGCTAGAAGTGAATGGCAGCTAGGGTTCTCAGGAAAACAGCCTGATGATGTTCAAAGTGCAGATGAAAGACACAATCAGACATGGGCTTGAGAGAAGGAAACCAAGTGGGGTTAGAACAACCTGGGCTAACTGTGGATACTGAGCCAAGGGCAGGAGAGGACAGGGCCACCATGAGGACAGGGGACAGCTTTAGGGGAATACCCTGCACTGAAGAAAACTTAATAGTGAGCTGATAGGTACGGGCCCCAGCTCCACTCATGACAAGCCCTGGTAGAGAGCTGGCCTGGGTGGTGCTACCAAGGCCTCTTAAGAATGAGTGGCAGCTTAGAGACAGTCTTCCCCCCACCCCAGGCCCTGGCCACTGAGCTGCGTCTCCACTTCCATTCAGCAACCATGGCTCCCTTTCCTTAGGTCAGTCCCAAGGAAAATCTTTTTATTCTGATTAGTAGCAAAGAAGGGCTTTCTGGTCGACCCCACTTACACTATGTTCCCGTATGAGGGCCCTGCTCTCTGATGCAAGGCTCACTCTGCAGCCCAGAGTAATTCAAAGCCACAACCTTCTCCTGAGCTTGGGACCTTCGTAGTGGTGCTCTCTTGGTCACACAGAGCCCTTCTGTGTCTATCTCACTGACACGAATGAGTCTGGGAAGTACATCCACAGGCCGGGTGTACATTTTTTTTCTAGCTCTTGCCCTGCATACCATCAGATTATAAATCTAGCTTCAGAAAAAGCCCACTTAGAGGACAGTGGTCCCCAGCCATCTGTGGGAGTACCCTCAGATTGTGTCTCCTCTTGGTGCCTGAAAACATTATCACAATGCTGGTTGACACTGTGCGAGGTGTAAGACCTAAAAGGGCCTGAGTGTGCCATCTGCTTCTGCCTCTCTCTGTTCCTGTCACTCTTAAGTAGCAGATATTTTCAGAGACCAGGGAGCTCACTGCAGATGCAAGGATACAGAGACTAGGGGACACTTCCAGGGCAAAATGGGGAGGCCTACAGACATTTCAAACAGTCATCCTTTTCGGGGAGACTCACAACAGGAGTGTTCAAGGATCAATAACAAGGTGGCTCCCATCCCGGCTTGGGCAGACCACGGCTGGGTGGACGCCCTTGCAGAAGTATTTTCTGAGCACGGTTGCTCTGGCCTGTGCGAGGCTGCGGTCTGGCAGGGTGTTCTGAGCCGTTCCTAGATCAAGCACACATGTGAGATTGCCTCCTTTAAGCAACTCTGGCTTTGATTCTTATTTGCTTTTTGTATGTTCTAACACAGGTGACCTTGCTGAGTCTAGCGGTGTTTCTAAGTCCAGGTTCCGAATGGATGCCGTCTTTGCCAGCATGTGGACATTTGGGTCTTGTCTGCCTGCGTTCAGCTCTATGGGGAGGGGGAGGAGGTTTTCTTTGCGATGGAGACTGTATAGCATCTCTCTAAGAGGGAGAGAGCATCCTATTGGGGTGCAGAATCAGGAAGTAATTGGTCAGGACATTGGGCCAATGAGTCAGCACATACCTGACCCGGGTTCTCAGGCCAGCTCTGCAGTAGCTGGAAGAAGATGGCCGTAGGACCTGAGGCGATCTGAGGAGAGCTGCTTGCCTAGAAGCCTTCCCAGTGTAGGCTGTTCTAGCCTAGGACAGGTGAGGTCATTAGCCTTCCTTTGCTCTCCCACTTGTCCCAGCCTCTTTCTGTCTCTCTTCTGCCCTGAGGACTTCCACATCGGGGTCTATGTGTTCTGTGGCTAAACTAGCTTTTGACCAAACATTCTCTCCTTGCCGGCTTCCTCAGTCTGGATAATGCCTGGCTTTTCTTCCTGACTGCCTTTGCCATCCTGTTTGTGTTTTCCTGAATTACTGCTCCCTCCCACAGCTCCCTGACATGCCAGGTCACAGAAGCCTCAGCCCTCTTCCCCAGCAGGCCTGTTGGGAGGTGATTTCATCCTGCCTGGGATAGCTGCATTCTTTCTGTCTCTCGCCACCCTCTGGGCCTCCCTACTGATTGGTTGCATGGGCTAATAGGCAACCAGACCCAACTTCTAGTCCTGGATCTGCCTCTGAGACTAAGCGGCCTCTGTAATTGCCCTGACCCCAACCTCCTCTTCTCTAAAGAAGAAAGCCTCTTATGTTGGCTGATGCGGCCATGAGGGCTGCATGAGCCAACTTGCACAGAACGCTCCGGTGATCATGCTAGGTGTCCATACGGGGAACTCTTCCACAGTAAAATACATAATAATTCTCTTTTAAAATTCCTAAAAGCTCATTGACTGCTTACTTTAAAAAAATGACAATTCTGAAATATAAGAAGAAACGAATGCAATTATTATGGGGATGAGAAATGTAAATGACCTCAGCAAATACGTGGGGAAACCAGAAAGCTCTACAAAGATAGATGTCATAAACTCTAATCATATGACAGCTGGAGTGAGTGCCAGAGGAGGGAGACTTCAGGACAGGGAGTCATGCCATAAACACACTAAGGAAGACCTCGGGGAAGCTGAGTGTGGTGGCCGACATCTGTGGTCCTAGCTCTCAGGATGCGGAGGCAGGAGGATTTCTGTGAGTTTGAGATAGCCTATGAAACTCGTCTCAGCAGACATAACAACAAAACAAAACCAACACAGCAGAACTGACTATTAAGACAAGCAAATGCATAAGCGCAGGTGGGATTTCACAGCAGATGGAAGGATCCAGAAGGATGCCTGAAGTCCGAAGAGACCTGCTCAACAGCCTGACCTCAAAGTTCACTATGCCGCACCCGAGAGCAGCAGCTCTGCCCACCCTGGGGATGCCTTCTCCAAACACCTGGGAACCAACAGAGTGCCATCTCGGGCCACAGAAAAGATTTCAGTAAAATGCTGCTGGGCGATTTGCTATCCACCTGGGTAATTTTGTCTTTAAAAAGTAGATCCTTTGCTGGGTGATGGCAGCACATGCCTTTAATCCTAGCACTTGGGAGGCAGAGGCAGGCGGATTGCTGTGTGTTCAAGGCCAGCCAGGTCTACAAAGCAAGTCTAGAATAGTCAAGGCTACACAGAGAAACCCTGTCTTGAAAAACCAAAAACTAAAAAACAAAAAAAGTAGATCCCTAGATAGATATGATTCTATAGAAAGACAAGGTCTTCAGAAATCTCAGACACATGCAGAGTATGGCATTTAAAAATGTTTTTATTTTAAAGATTCACTGACAATGAGACAGATTAACTCCTGGCAACACCCAGCCTATCTCAAAAGAAGATGATGAGCATCAAAGGACCTCCTGATGGAGATGGCTTCAAAAGTGGCAAACAAGCCACTGGGCAAAGTATCCTCATTTCTACCACAGAATTCTGCCTAAAAAAGGGGAAGCTTGGATGCAGGCAGAGTTGACAGCCAAAATCTGCCAAGAAAGGATTAGCAAGTCCTCAATAGTTCCTGCCTCACAAAGATGTCTGTCCAATCAATATATTGGGCCAGAAGGCTGAAGAAGATGTTCCAATATTATAGAGAGTTTTGGTTGACTATTCAGGTAGCAAACTGTCTCTGTCATCTTATCATTTGGAAAACTACTAACCTGCACTCCTGGCATATTCAGGTAATCAAGTTTATTCCTGGAGTTGAAGACCAGGTAGCTTAGTTTTACAGTGATGCTTAGTTGTTCAGAGCTTAAGATGTTTTTAGGTCTAGATAGGTGTTTTAAGTTGATAATGACAAGATGTGATGGATATTGATTTACATTCCAAATTTTAGATGCACCAAGATAGGAAAGATGTTCTCTTCAATGCTGTCAAATACAAGTAGCCAAAACACTAAGAATGTAACATTTATATAATTCCTGACTGTGTCATGGTTCTTCTTGCTATAGGCAGTTTATTGTATATATGTGGAATAATATAAATGTATATGTAAAAAATGTTTAATTAATAAAAAATTAAGTAGATTCTACTTGATGGCACTTGAAAAGAAACTCCGCATGCATTTTATTGCATCCTGAAAAGGAAGGCTTTTACACTGTTATTTCTAAAAGGAAGATAGTTAATGGCTTTGGAATAAGAAAGGAGTCCTAAAGAACACAAACCATGATGAGAATGGCCAATTTGCACCTTAGGAACATGACAGCAAATTCTTAAAGCCACAAGCTCACAGAAGGTGTGTCACACATGGCCAGTGTCGAAGTCCAACTGAACACTAACAATTCCATAAAATACTAAGTAATAAACCATAATGACAAACAGAAATTATCAAACACTTTTGTGTCATGTTGAAAGATTTGCCAAGTCAACTTGTAGAATAAAATCCTGCACCAACACACAAACTTGGAAATACAACCCATGCCACTGGTGGCTAGAGAGACAAAAGTGAAATTACAGAACTTCCTCTTTGTATCCACGACAGGAGCAAATGCAAGACTCTTTATTTCACGTGCTGTTGGTGGGCATATGCCATGACCAGTTTGGATAGCAAATTGCTAACGTCCAGTGAATTCGAAGCAGGTACCTAGCACTATGGCAACGCACCCCTGGCATCTGAGAGATGCTTAGCAGAACATTACATGTACTGGGATTTTTTCCCCTAAAATCACTACATTTTGTTTAGGGACAGACACTTGGGATGAAAATGAGTATCAGATTCAGAACATGACAATATCCTGGGGGTGGGGGGTGGTGACAGAAGTGGGTATAAGCCTGCCTTTAGCCAAAGACACAACATTGCATTGCTTAAGCTGACTGCAGGGTTCACCAGTATATGTTATCGATTTCATATCATTGTGGTTGAATCTGGAATATTCCCCACAGGTTCATGATTTGAAGACTTGGTCCCCAGCTGATGGCATTACTTTAAGAGCTGTGGAGCCTGTAGGATCTGGGGCCTGGGAGGCCAAGTCAGTCTCTAGAGGTGGTCTTTGAAAGGTGAGACCTGTACTGGGTCTATTTTTAACTTCTGTCATTTGATGTGAGACCGTTTTTGAAAAGCATCACAAGCTTCCCTTATGTGTGTTTTATGTTAACAATTTTAGATGCTCAAGAAATTTAAAAATGGAAGAAAGAATTTGATCCTTGGGTAAAGCAGTGCTTTCAAAGTGTGGCCCATGCCTCCGAGGTTCCTGAGACCATCATGGTCATATGTGAGGTCAAGTCCATTTTCATGATGCTGAGAGGCCACCTTCATTTCCTTCTCTATTGACAGATGCAGGAAAGGAACCAAGCTGCCTACAATGTCCCTCAGGTCAGCGTTTTCTCTGTCATAGCAGCCACTTTGTGACTCACTGCCTAGAGCATCCATGAGGGAAAACATGAGGAAACTGGTCTCCCCGAGGATACCCTGGGGAACTAGAGACAATGGTCACTGTTGATGCTCAGGCTGAGTGCCTTCTTACAAAGTAGGTCTGAAGGATGGATGGAGGAAGTAGAGGATGGTGGTGATGGTGACTAATCTTCACTGTCAACCTGGCTGGACTTAGAATTGCCATGGTAACACAGCTCTGTGCATGTCTGTCATTGGAGTTTCTTGGTTCGTTAATTGGGTGGAGAAGGCCTACTTTGAATTTGGTCATCGCCATCCTCTCAGGCAGGATCCCAGGTTGAATAAAAATAATAAAGTGAGATGAGCCATGTATTCATCTCTCTCTGACTCCTGTTGATGAAATGTGACCAATAGCCTCAAGCTTCTGTTGCCACGTCTTCCCTTCCATCATGGCCTGTGTCCTCCTTGAACTGTGAGTCAAAATAAGTCCTTCTTCCCTTAAGTCGCTTCTCATCAGGTATTTGGTTATGGGACAAAGAAAACAGCTACAATGGTCACCCATAGGAGAATCTTTATGACCAAGGTCAAGGCAGAACCAGTCTATTTCTAGGGAATAAAAACTATCACTACTTGAAAGAGCAACTTACAGAATCCTTCGGAGTCGTTGCTGACACACTTAAGACATAATCTTAGGGAGGGATGAAGGGAGACAGTCATCCCAAGGAGATCAGTTGACAGGCTTTTCTGCCACTGAACAAAGATGGCCTCTAAAATGGAACTTAGAATTTTGAAGAAAATAAAAACTGTGAGCCAACACCCAAATATTTCATGGCCTCCCATCTTGTAATGATTTGGCAGATGTGGTGAGTGATGACATTCATGAATGAGTTGTTTTGATGTTTTATAAGGAGACGTACCCACCTTTGAAACTCCAGTTGAGTGAGCTGTTACTTTCAGATGACCAACAATCTATCTGAAATCATGTCATGGGAGGGGACCCACCCAAAGTAAAGCATCGGCAGTTTATAATGTTTCCTGACATTACAGAGAATCAAAAACTTACTGTATGAGTCTGAGTCTTTAAGACTTATCCTAAAGAAAATTCTATCTGGCTGGAAAAATGGCCCAGAGGCTCAGAGTACTTGATCTGCATCAAGAGGACCCAGGGTTGGATCTCATCACCCATGGAATGAGCCTGGCATCATGAACCTGCCTTTAATCCCAGTTCCAAGGTGAGTGGATACAAGGGGATAACTGGAATTTGCTGGTTCTTAGCCTAGTCAAGAAAAAATAATGTTCCATGTAAAGGGAGAGACCTTGCCTCAAAGGAAAAAGTGAAGGTTAGAGAGAAAAAGCACCTGATGCCTTTCCTATGCTCACACATACACATGCACAGACACACAGAGGAATAATAAGTAAATGATTTTCTTAAAGTAAAAAGACTAAGTTTTGTATATTGAACGAGAAAGACAATTCCCCTCTTTTGCACATGGGTTCCAGTTTCCAGCTCAGTTTGTGAAGCAACAAGCCTTTCTCCACCGTGTTTTAGCAATGTTGTTGAAGATCCATTGACCCTCTATGTGTAGATTTATTGCTGGGCTCTTTTTTGGGGGGGGGGTTGTTGTTGTTTTTGAGACAGTGTTTCTCTGTGTAGCCTTGGCTGTCCTAGACTAGCTTTGTATACCAGGCTGGCCTTGAACTCACAGTGATCCACCTGCCTCTGCCTCCTGAGTGCTGGGATTAAAGGTGTGCACCACCACACATGGCTCTATTGCTTGACTCTTAAAACATGGGTCCAGAAACTTCAAAGGCCCAAGAGGAATCACAGTGGAAGCTTCATGGCAGTAGTCTTGGGAATGACCCAGGGACATTCCACCAAACATACTACAGAGCCTACATGAAGGTAGAAAGCTCAGCTCCACAACTAGCCAGAAGGAGAGGAGGGCTACCATATGGGAGAGGGTATCTGAAACCTGATGAAAGGCTAAAAAATACAGGAACTCTGCAATTTACCTCAAACCAAACCCTAACCGTCCAATTATGTAATGGAGAAAGGATCTGAATAGATTTTTCTTCAAAGTAGACTCCAGAATGAGCATCAGGTACATTAAACAGCACTGGAAGTCCTTTGGGAAAAGACATGCCTATCAAAACCACAATGTGATGTCACTTCCTGTCTGTCAGGACGGCCATTATCAACTTTACAAGACAAATGATGAGAATGTGGAGCCTGAACCCTGTTGACCCAGATGCAAATTATGTAGCTTTGGGAGGTAACACAGAGAAGCTTTAAGCACAGACAATAAAATGATCATGTGATCCAGACATTTCTGCCTCAAGATATGTGTCTAAAAGTCTTTAGACAGGCTCATGAAGAGTCAGCAGCCCTCCCATGTCCACTGAAGCACTAGTCATGATAATCAAGGGGCGATCAACCTAATACAGTCCAGCAAGGAACGAGTGGATAAAAGACGTGTACTCGCCCACAGTGAAGAAGCCATTGCAGGGAGAGGGTAAAGGGCGTGGGGCACTCTAGTTGGGTCAGTGTAAGTAAGTTCCAGAGAAAGGTCAGACTCTGAAAGGTCACACCTACAGCTAGCATGTGGATTGTGTAAATATGATTCTGCACGTAAGAGTGCTTGCTACATGAGCAAAGTACCCAAGTTCGAGTCCTCAGCACCCACTTAAAAAGCTGGGGACATGGCCACATGTGCCTGAAACAGGGGGCTAGCTGCTACCTGCCTAGCTGAAAAACAGTGAGATCTAGATTTAGTGAGAGACCCTGCCTCAAGGGAATAAAGCAGTGAACAATAGAGCAGGAACTCCACAAATGCACATCTGTACACATAACACACACACACACACACACACACACACACACACACACACACACACACATGCACGCTCACACACACAGTCTGCTGATGGATCGATCTCATGTTATTTGTTCTTAATCACAAGAAAAATAAAAAGGAAAGGTGAAAAAAATGCAAAGCAAAATTTGGTGTGCTGTCAAGAAATAATCCCCATTATTAAAATTTTCCCTTCAAAAAAGTCTGTCTTGTTTTCTTGATGTCTCAGCCAAAACAATACATTCAACGGGTGGTTGTAGAAATGAAGGAGACGCCATGCAGTCAGGGGAGGAAGCAAGCAAACCATAGTGCAACGCCACTATTTTTTTTTTTTAACCGAATTCCTAAGTGGAAAGCAGAGCTGGTTTCCATCAGCGTGACTTGTGTAAACACATGACAGCTTTATTCTTGTTACTTTACTGAGTGGATATTTCAGATGCTCCATCTTAGTTTTTGGCATGAGAAACGCTGATGGGTAGAACCACTTGAAAGAGAAGGCTTTGTGGTGCTCCATCATTTTAAGAGCAGCTTGGAGCCTGCGAGCAAAGACACTGCGCAATCTTTGCGGATGAAAGCCCCTCCCTGATCACATGACTTACAGTCATCATTGAGGATTCCCATGCAAGGCTCCATGAGGACATGAGGTCGTACCTACCTCACCACAGGCTCCAAAATTGTAGAAATACACCTTGATGGCCTAGAATGGCATGGTTCATACAGAAAGTTGAAGGTGTATTAAATAACCACAATTTTATTTCTGGTTGAAAAATTACCAATGACTTTTTTCATTTACAGTCTTCCAGCTGGGGCATGGAAGATGAGTTGGTGGTTAAGAGTACTTCCTGCTCTTACCCAGGACCTGAGTTCAGTCCCTAGCACCCATCCTAGCATCCTGTAACTCTAGTTCCGGAGAACATGACACCCTCTTCCGCCCTCCACTAGCACCCTGCATTCATGGGTGAGTATCTACACATAGACATAGACATGTGCACAAAAATAAAACAAATCTTTTATTTTCTATAATTTCATGTGTGTGTGTGTGTGTGTGTGTGTGTGTGTGTGTGTGTGTGTGTGTCTGTGGCACGCTCTCGGATGACAGAAAAAAACTTCAGATCCCCTGGCCCTAGAGTTAGAGGCAGTTGGGAACCACCTGTTGTGGGTGCTGGGAATCAAACTCTGGTCCTCTGGAAGAGTGGTTCATACTCTTAACTGCAAAGTGATCTCTCCAACTTCTAAAACAAATTAAGATATAATAAAATATGTAGGTGAGAAATAGCAACCATACCTAAAATACCTGGCTGAGTACTGGGTGAGATAAAAGAGTGTCCAGTGCTTGGCTTAGGCTATGCCCCAGAGAGGAAGGAGGCAGGACCTCAAGACTTCTGAATGCTTGAGAACACGTAGGTCTGGGACCCTGGTGGCTATCCTCCACTAACCGTCTCCTGCATGGAAGCCTTACGTGGTGAACTGCTTGAGACCAATGTCACTAGGCTGTGGCCTTGAACTTCAGTCCATATACGGCTACTTCTGGGGTCCCGGGGTCATTTGTACTTCAGCTGCTGTGGACGGGCACTTTATTATGCTGCCTGGTGCTTTAACTGGGAGGGGGTTAAATGTCTTCCCAGTCACCCGAGTTGTCAATTCAGATGCTTTCAGACACTAATTGCCCCACACTACTACCTCCTAACGGATGAATCAAGACTCAGAAATTGCCCTGCTAGAAAATCCGAAACCCTGTCATGAGCAAGAGGGCTTTGATGATATGCACTGGGGAAGAAGCAGCTGGTGGCTCCCAGCAAATGAGGAGAGAGGTTCATGTGGAAGTGAACAGAAGAGGCCGGTGATAGCAGAGACCTGAAGATGCATGACCCAGAGCTTCTGAGGTAGTGAGATGCACCAGCAAACCCAGGACAGTGAAGAAGTGTGACATGGGAACAGAGACCATCCCTCTCACCCCCAGTGATTCACAACAGCTGCCTCGAGGAAGCTCCCCAGGCTTACCTGGGTTCTTTTCTGGGATGCCATTTCCTCAGGCCTAGAAGACTGATGACTACACACTTGCTACGTGGACAGAATCCAAATGTCCTTAGCACTGGACATGGTGAGGACTGAGGACCCTTGGGTCACCCACACATCTATGAGGACAAGGGAAGTCCAGTTGTTAACCACACTGGGCCTGGCCTCATTTGATGATCCTATGCTGTATCTCTGAGCATTTATCTGCACACATAGATGCCTATGAATCCCACCCTTGAACAGGGCTACAATGCTAGAAAACCTCATGTAAGGAGAAGAATGAAAGATGTTAGTCCTTTGTGCCTGATACCCATAGCCACCTTTCCAAGTGTCCCAAGCTGGGACTCAGCCAATTGTCCTTCAGCAGGTGAAGAGTTGAGCCAAGGTCTGTACACACCGTGGAGAGTTCTCAGCAATAGAGAAGGAACCAACTGTTGATGTGAAACTTGGATGGTCTCAGAGGAGTTCTGTTGGCTAAACAACGCCAATCTGAAAGGACAATAAGTGTTTATCATTCTTGACGCAACAAAGTGATGGACGTGAAAGAGGTCAATAGTTGCAGGATGTCCAAGAGAAAAGGCGGGGGGACTTGCAGAAGGGACCCACAGATGAGCTGTCCTGTCAACTCTATGGTGGAAACAGGATCCTTCATGTATGATAAAGCTATGGAAGCCATATGTTTGGGTGTGATATGGAGCACGGTGGTGAGGTATTGAGAACAGTGCCCTGGATCTCACACTACACAACGGGCCTGTGCAGTGGGGTTCACCCAGATCCCAAGGCCGTGGCTCTCCCTAGCAACAGGATCCAGGTCAATGGCTGCCAGGCTGCAGGGGAGCATCTGTGGCACATAAATAATAGGAGGGCTAGCAGGGGACAACATCAGGCCCACCAGAGGAGATGATGTTCTACTAAGGGGACACTTGATATCTCAGAGCCCAGGGAGTGGGCCAGAAGTCTCTTCACAAGCTGTGTTATTTTATATGATGTCACTAAGAATCAAAATACCTCATGAGTGAAGGCTTGGCACAGGTCTGGAGTTGGGCTTTTTGTGTTTGCTGCTTGGCAAATCCATAATGCATTTCAGGAAGCTTCTTTAGCTTCCATGGCCATGGGCACAACAGTCCCAAGAGGGGGATGGGCCAGATACTGGGGTGGCTTTGCACTGGGTTGGTGGTGAACTTCCACCTTTTCAGTTCAGCCCTCCCACTCAGCACCAGAACTGAACTCGATGTTGAGGTGACTCTGGTTGTTTTGGGTCAAGGGTTAGTTGTCTGCGTAACCATGGCGGGGGTGGTAGAGGAAACTCAGGACAACTGTTGGTGGGAGGCAGTGGCCTTGGGCCCAAGCTACAGGGACAAGTATTGAGTTACCGCCCATCCTCCCTGCATCCTTCTCCTCAGCTTGCATGTTTATTTGTTTTGAGATAAAGTCTCACTATATAACCCAGGCTTGCCTCAAACTCTTTGTCCTCCTGGGTCCTGGGATATAGGCTTGTATCACTTTGCCAGGATTCCTCACACGGTCTTGATCAGAGCTGAGCTTTAAGTGTCTACCAAGTTGTCTTAGTTACTGCTCTTTTGCTGTGAGGAGCTAATTGGGGGCTGACTTACAGCTTCAGAAGGCTAGTCCGTGATCATCATAGCTGGGAGTGTGATGGTATGCTGGCAGCCATGGTGCTAGAGAAGCAGCTGAGAGCTCACATCTCATTCACAAGTTGCAGGCAGATATAGACAGATAGCTAGATGATAGATAGATAGATAGATAGATAGATAGATAGATAGATAGATACAGACAGATAGATAGGCAGGCCAATCCTGCCATTGGTTTTTGAAACCTCAGATCCCACTGTCAATGACATATTTCCAACAAGGCCACACCTACTCCAATGAGGCCACACCTGCCAATCCTTCCCAAACAGTTCCACTAACTGGAATCAGCCATTCAACTATATGGGAGCAAGTCTCATTCGAGCAAACACACAGGTAAGTCTCTGGGTGGGTATGGGGGCCTAGCCCCAGAGTTCAGGAGATGGTCCAACAAGGCACAGAAAACCACAATTCTCTGGGCCTGCCACTCAGACTCCACAGGTCTCAGGGACTCATCAGTAGAGAAAGGTTCCTTGGCTCCTGTGAACACCATGTGTTGACTGACAGCTGGCCTCTTCTCTGTGGTAGATACAAAATCTTTGTTTCCTGTGTCCTCTGCAGAAATTGCTATGTGGGAGCATGACCATGGGAGCAGGTATTGCATTCCCATAGAAACCTTGCTCTAGAGACTGAGAACAGAGAGACCTCTGTGTGCCCCTGCCAGTTCAGAGACAGCTTCCATGCAGGCATCAATGAGAAGATCCCCCTGGACCACGGGCCCCACCCCTGTTCTCTGATCTCCTGCCTTAGTTTTCCTCACTATCCAGCATCACCATAATGCCCATAATGTCCCTTTTAGCTTAGACTTCACTTGGCTTGTAAGCCCTGGCCCTGCCCCAGAAGGACAGCCCAGGGTCCCCTGGCCTGGGCAGACACTCAGCCAGGGCTTCACTGGCCCTAAGAATGCATGGGGGTTGAGAGTGACACACACACACACACACACACACACACACACACACACACACACACACACACACAAAAGCCATGTGGATAGGTGGTATGATGTAGCCATGTTGTTATCACCACACTGTGGGGGCATACATGCATCACTGTGGCCCATCTCCTCCCAGTGAGGATGGGACAGAGTGGTGTCTCCCTCCCTCCTCCTCTGACCCTTAGGGTTTGGCCCTTACTTACTCAGGCCTTGGGAGCTTTGGCAGCTTGGATTTGAACTAAGGGGTGGGATATTTTTGGGAAGGGTGAAACTGGACTGTTCCTCATGCAGAATACGATCTGCTTCATGTAGATGTCCCCATGTCCACTCTCCAGAAACATAGTGGACATCGTGGCTATGCTGAGCATCAGACTCCAGGATTAAGAGGGAGCTCGCATAACCAAAACATAACTGTGTTAGGAGAGATAGCCCAGCCTCTGGTCTAGTCATCACCTGAGGAAGCCCCAGTATGTGGCCGAAGGCCCTCTTCCCATGCTGGCAGGGGCATCCTGCAGGGGGAATGGTGGGCCAGGGACCTTGACTGTCCTCCCATAGTTGCCCAGTGAGTCTTGAGCTGCTGCCAGGACACACTGTGAGGCACATGGGATCAGCTCTCAGTCTATCACATTGCTGGGTGCTCTTGACGGTTCCTGGGCTGCAGCAGGAAGGAAGCCCATGTTAGATCCTCACTGTGACTTGATGGCCACAGGGCCCCTGGGACTCTCTGGCAGCCATTCCTGAACCTAGTCCTCTCAACAGATGAGATGTGCCCAGCCAGCGGAAGCCAGGACATCCTTTCCTATAGAGCTCTTCACACCCCAAGTCAACCTTCCGTGAGACCCTACTCTCCCTATCCATCTTCCAAGCACTTGCCAAACTAAGCAGTGGGTCCTGGAAAGCCTGGATGCCCTCATCTGAGGCAGGAGCATGCCTGGGACTCAGGTATCTCTGACAGTACTCTTTCATGGGGCCCCTCACACTGCTTTTTCCCTCCTTGGAACTGCTGCCCAACCAGCCCTGGACAAGTCATTTCAGGTCACCACTCTGAGGGGGGGGGAGGCATATTCCATCCCCTGCTGACCTGTTATCTGCCACTCAGATCTCATCCGTGGGCCTCTGGGAGCTCCATGGAGACTCCCCACCCCGCCCCGAGCCCTTAACTACCAGCAGACGCCAGGCTTATGATCTGGTCCAGATCCCGAGTCATGCACCCCCGAGAGCAAAGGGAATCAGCACAGACCCCTGCGGGCTCCACTGGCTGCCAAGCACTCCAGTCACGCTGATCATATTAAATGTCTGGGAACATCAGATCTGGACGTTATGACTGGGAGACGGAGGACAAACTGCAGGCCAGCTAACATCATCACAGGACAGCAGACCCCCCAATGGGGCCCTTACAGCCTCAATTGGTTCTATTTTCCAGGAGGAAAAGCTAAGGGAGGAGAGTTCAGGCGACTTGCTTTGTAGTACCAGCCAGTGGCAGAGCCCTAGGGCCTACACCCCTCCCCCAGATCACCCCGCTTTCCATGCATCCACTCGCTTTTTTCCCCAAATGTTATCCTTAAAGTAATATTGATTTTTTTTCTGCTAAAGAAAAAAAACCCTACTTATAAAAAATAACAACTGCTGACATTAGAATTCCTCCTGGGAAAACACCAGGCTGTCGGTACTTTTTAAATCTGTCACACGTGTGCTCATGTGTGTTTGGAGGTGTACTAGGCCCGTGCTACATGCACAGACCCCCAGAGATGGCCTTACTACTTCTCCCTGGTCCTCTCTTGTCTTATTCAGCCCCACAAAGTCCTTCCAACCTGAACTCACAGTGACCCTCCACAGACTTTCCTCCCTTCAGGGCTATCTATGACCCCTGGAGTTGTGTCACCATCATAGAGCAACCAGGGTTTTCCTCTGTTGGAATCCCAAGTGACTGGGCTAGGCCAGCCTGGAGGTCAGTCAAACAGCTTGATGCTGCCAAACACACAGGCACTAATCGGTTCAGCTCCTCAGAAGAGTTGGAGACTTCAAGTTCCGCATCCGCATCGGAGAGGGAATGGGGTCTTTTTAAATCTTTTGTAGTCTTGACAGGCCCGACTAGGCTTCTCATTCTACCTCCTTCCTGTCCCCTGCCTCTGCCATGGATCTGATCCCTTTGACACATGGCTTGTAGGGTCACATGGCCCACTCAGATACTTTTCTTTGCTTGAATTTAGCTTCTCCCTCTCCTTCGCACCCACCCCCCCACCCTGCCCCAGCTCTCTCTCATTTCACCTGTGATGCCCCCTTCACTCTGTGCAAAACCTGTGTTGTGTCTGTAGTTAGAAAAACAGGTTGTCTTCTAAAAGCCATTGTATTTCTACGTAGCAGTGCTCCTGGATGCTGGAAAGCATAAGGCATGGAAAACAGCCACAGTGTGAGTCCAGCATCCGAGCGAGAAGAGCTGAGAGTAAAGGTGCATGCAGCCTTGGCACACTTAGTTGATTGTCGTTTGTTTCCAGGCTATTTGATACCCCTAGGAGCACTACCATGTGAGGCTAGGATGACGGATGACAGGAGGGAACCCAGTTCCCTTGACTGATTCAGGCTGCTCACCCCCTTCTTGTACCACTGTCTCTACACTGGGAACACTCTCCACCTGCTGAGGCCAGGTGTGCGCTTGGCCCTCTGAGGAACAGCTCTCCCCAGGCTGACACTGTGTGATTTAACCTCTCTGACAGTTGGGGCTGGGTTGGGAGAGGCACCCACGTCAGAGCCTCTGCCTCCTCACACAACGAACCCCTCAGCCAAGAAAGACGCCTCCCTCCCAAGGGAATGCCAACTTCAGCCACTCAGGAAAGCAGACCCGGCTCCATTTCCCATAACTCCATTCAAGGTGTGCGCAAGCTCCATGCCCTCATTTCCCTGCCTGATAACACATCGCAAATGTTCTTCGCTTTGCTTTATAATCTCAAGGGTTATCTGGGGGCGGGGGGTGTAGGACTCCTCGCACTGGGTGGGGTGTGCCTGAATGGGTCGGCATTCCCCTGCTGACCGGCGGCGTCCAGTTTACTTTATGAGTTGCATAATTCTGCAATAAACCTCTCCGTGCATAGGCCTTTGTTCATTTTGGGAATTTTCTTTTAAAGTGATTTCCCAGAAATATCACCGCAAGGTCAAACGGAACAAACAATTTCATGATTCCTATTATGTTCTGCCAAATGTCTTTCCAGATAGCTCGGCTCCTTCTGTGGTGTCTGGGAGTGTGGTGAGGGCAGGTGGGACATCGGCTTCCGCCTTCATGTTGAGTTGGACAGGAGGGTGGTCCCTGACTGAGGTGTCCTGGGAGATGAGGATGGAAGGGCTGCTGAGAGCCCTGGAGACGGTGCTGACTCAACAAGAAGGAACCAAGGGAGGACACGACCTCAGTCAAGCCCTACTCGGTGTCTGGCCGACAGGTCTGAAGGCACGGACAGAGATGTGCACTGGAGGAGCAGGCGGAGCCAGATTTTACCAAAACACCCTAGAGTGAACCATGGACTCGTTAGCTCTGTGCTCACCTGAGGTTTTGGAGATCAGCGTGGAATTGCATGGGTGTCACCAAGGTGTGCCCTCAGACAGTCCCCCTGATGAGCATTGATATAACAAAAGGAAGTCACGGGTACAGCTCACAGGCTAGATCAGTGGTCCGAGCTCATAGTGATGCGAAATGGAGGAGCAAATATTGAGGAAGAGGATGCTCTGACTCACGAGAAGTCCCAGGTGGGCAGTGGTGGCTCACGCCTTTAATCCCAGCACTTGGGAGGCAGAGGCAGGCAGATCTCTGAGTTCGAGGCCAGCCTGGTCTATAGAGTGAGTTCCAGGATAGCCAGGGCTGCACAGAGAAACCCTGTCTCACACAGCAGCAGCAGCAGCAGCAGCAACAACAACAGTAATAATAATAATAATAATAATAATAATAATAATAATAATAATAATAAATGAGAAGACACAAGGCCTGAGATCACCCCAGTGCAGCTATTGAAGTGACCCTCAGTGAGCTCTGAGATGATGACAGAGCGTGGAGGAGGAGGAGGAACAGGGGCTTCTCATTCGGGCTACACGAGTGCAAATTGGAAACAGGGTACGAGGGGGTGGGACTAGAGATGAGCCCCTGAGCAACTAGACGGGGGACACATCAGGAGTCTTACAAATGAGTATACCCAATAGCTGCCCCGTGGGTGTCAGAGCTGGCCCCTCCCATGTGTTCTGGGGGTTGCCACCCGCACCGTGGACTCAGCCCTGCAAATAACCGCTGGCATCACTAGTCAAAGCACCCTCGGCCACTAGACCTGACCCTTTACCTCTTGCAGATGGCCCCTGTAACCTTCACCGCCACCACCACACCCAGGGCTGATAAGGCTGTGGCCCAGGCTAGAGTGATAGCCCAGGGATGCAGGGGCTCTCCCACCCAGGTATGGCAGAAAAGGGCAATCCTGGGACACCTAGGACATGTGACTGGTACCTGTGACTGTAACATCAGTGTTTATGTTCCTAGTAAGCATATTCTTATAGACTACACACAAATGCTCAAGCAAAGGGCATGGCATCTGGAATTTACACTCAAACAGCTTAGAGGAAAATACAAGTACTAAGGATATTGAAGTTTATGTAAGGAACATATTATGTGCGCTTATCACCTATAATTTTTTACCAGTATAATCTGTTGCTTATCTATCAATGCAGTCTATAATCTATTCAATGTATAACATTTATTGACTTGTCTATCACCTATCAATCATTTTATCATTTATCAATGTATCAATTATCTATCATTTATCTGCCTATCAATTATCTATCTATCTATCTATCTACCTATCTATCTAATCATTCTTTTATCATTTATCATGACAAATGCAATAGGGGAACATGTCTACTAGTACTGGTTATGGTCTTGCGGAGGGAGAGGATCCTTCGAGATGTAGAGTCTATGAAGAGGTCATCGTGGCAGTGTCCTCAGAAAGGACCAAGGACCCCAGTCAATTTCTATGAGAGGAGGATGTTAGAAAGTAACAAGAATTGAGCTGGGTGTGGTGGCACACGCCTTTAATCCCAGCACTCGGGAGGCAGAGGCAGGTGGATCGCTGTGAGTTCGAGGCCAGCCTGGACTACAAAGCGAGTACAGGACAGTCAGGGCTACACAGAGAAACCCTGTCTCGAAAAACCAAAACCAAAAAGACCTGGTATCTTGACAGGTTCTGGTGACATGATTGGGAAATACTTAAGAATTAAAACATGGACAAGAAATAATGGGAAAGAAAGGACACATGCGAAGATGGGCACTCACGGTGAGCCATGTTGGAGGGAAAGGAGAGAGGTGAGCCAGGCCCTGTTGCATCCACAGAAGCCTCGATCTGAAAAATAACAGCTGTGCACATGACCACCTGCATGCCCAGCACTATCCTCAGGTATGCTCAGAGCCATTTGCACAGTCCTGGCTTCCTGCTGACCAGCGGACCCTGCACTGGTTCACTCTTCAGCAGCGTTAGAGTCCTTTTGTAAGCTCTCAGCTTTATTGTGCTAGAGATAGTTATTAAAACGTATTCCATGCATTTTAAAAGTTGGCTTGCTTTGACTTGTAAGCACCCGGTAAATAAAACTAATTCCGTTCTTTGTGACAAACTGAGTTAATTTGTTAGGTAAATAATTGAACAAGTATTTCATGTGTAATTGCCCAGTGCTCCCGTTCTGTGGCAGCCTCATGCCATCTGGGGGCCCTGGGAAAGGGGTGGGACTTAGTCTGCATGGTCACTGGCTAGTCATCTGGGGTCTCCAGAAGGAGCCAGGCCACAGGGAAGCATATGGACTCTCATCAGAAGGACACCAAGGGAATATGCAGTCGGTACACAGAGTCTCTCAGGGGACCAGTGAGAACCCCTCTTTCTTTAGACCGGAAGTCCCCACCTGAGAACCCTATGCATCTCCACGGCAACAGGAGCTTGCAGCAGTCTGGGCATGGACCACAGGATCCAGCAGGCCTGGTGGAGTGGAGGAGTCTCACCTGTTGGGGCACAGAGCCATGGACATTCAGACCTCAGGGTTTATGTCCACTCACAGCCTGGAGGGGCCAAGGATCTGAAAACTAGAAAGATGGTGACCCAAGGCCATGGGAGCACAGAGAATAACCACAGGAAAGCCAAAGGCAGAGAGGCAGCTGGAGTCCTGGAGTTTCTTCCTTACAGGGCCTGGCTCGCTCTGTCTCAAGTGTCACCACAGAGGCCTTGGCCAAGCTCTTCTCCTGGCTGCCACTCCTGCCTGCCTCGGGTAAGAAGTGCCAAATGCCCTTGATAATAAGCAATGTGCTTATTGACAACTGCGCCTTCCCCAAAGCACTGAGCAGGCCCCTGCTGGAGTCCCCTTCCTGTCGCCAGCAGTACATAGCAGGAACTCGGCTCTGCGCTGAGTCTACCCCACAACTCCTTGCTAAGTTGTAAAGGAAAGATGAAAGTTGGATCCTTCTGCCTCAGGCCACTCTGTGCCCCACTAGGTATAGGATGAGACTCTGTATAAGTTGTCAGCAATAGAGCAGCCTGTGCAGAGGTCCTCAAAGGCTACCACCAATGTCAGGAACACACACCCTCCCATGAGTTTCTGGGAACTGGCACTCAAGAGCAGTTAAGGGCCAATGGGTTAAAGAGGCCATTTGCACACCAGGAGGGAAGCACAAGGGGCATTGGCATCGGCCCTAGGGTTCTATGGGTCTTGGTAGCTGTAGGAATGGTTGCTGGCTGTTCATCTTGGCTTAGGCCATCTCGCATCTATGACCTGGTTTAACCCACCCGCCAGTGAAGCTCTGAGGCATCTTCACCCACAAGCATAGTCTCTTCCCTGAACAAAGACTAAGATCCCTATAAAGAACCTTTTACTTAGGAAAAACAAAAACCAAAACCAAAAAAACAAAAACAAAAAACCCAAGGCCCTACAGGTGGCAGTCAGGGGCATGGTGGTGGGGCGTGGCTCTGCTCTACCTCCACTAGGCTTCAGCAAAATCTGCAGGCCTTCCTGGGCCTCTTGTTATTAATGGTATTAATGGGAGCATCAGTGTACATGTGCTCCTCAACACATGTGCATATTGACAGTGTGGTAGCACACATGCATACTGAACATGCGCGCGGCTCTGGGTGTGCCTGTGCATGTGGGCGGAAGAGCTGTGTTCACTGGAGTGGGCAACATTTTTACGTGCATGCGTTTGAGGGTTGGAAGACAGCAGCACTGTCCCATCTTGTCCTTCACCCACAGGCAGTGAGGAAATCCCCTCAGTTCGCGGCCTAGCTTTACCCCATCTGCCCTCCAGCAGGCACTGTGGGCAAGGTGTGCTAGGAAGCTTCTGGCTCCCGTTCCCCAGGGCGTGTCTTCCCTGGGAGGGTTGACTGAAGGGTAATTTAAACTCACTATACACCTGAGTGCTATAAAACGCCCAGGCCTCTGAGGCCCTCAAGCACTCCGCTCACAATGGCTCAGAGCCATGGGTGGCAGAGGCCAAGGAGTTGGCACCCACGTGGGACCCTTCAGATCACCTACCGCTTGTGCCCAGGAGTTCTTCCCACTCCTGGGGGACCTGACACCCACAGAGGCTCCCTGTGTTCATCATGGTCAGGAAGAAAGGAGGTGAGGCTGCCAGAGAGAAGACTGTGGCTGACCCTGGGTGCCCTCACACCTGCCACTTGGGAAAGCCTTCCTCCACATCTTCCAAAGTACACAACAGACAGGCACTGGAGTTCTGGGGGAACAGTGGAAGTAAGCTGCTGTCTACAGATGGATCAGCAGTAACCCTAGTACTGGGGTGAGCTCGGAGGAAAGTCTTTGGTTCTTAACAACCTAGGACCAATAAAGTTTGTTTGCTTTTCTATAGAATAAAAGGCCTTGAGCAGTCACCCAGGGTGCCATCTTAGAAATGTACAGCTATTTTTACTATAGCCAAATGAAAACAGAAATTCTCCTTTAAACAAACGCTCTGTTTCCAGGGACCCTTTGGTGATGTAGACTTTTCCTTGGAGGGGAAGGACTAGGAAGGACCTCCATAGGAGGAGGGGGGGTTTGAGCTGTTGGGCTCACAGTCAGAAGCCTGGGCTGACCTCTCCTCTGCACCCCCACGGTGACTCAGGGGTGACACTGACAAGCATCTGCTGAGACCAGAGCTGGCTTGAGGTCCTGAGCTCCGAGGGTGGGGCAAGCATCTGCTTGTCTGATAGTGAGTGATAGGGACCCTTGCAAAAAACAGAAGAGAGGCTGTATTTCAAGAAGTTAGCAGATGAGACACTCTCCACATCCAGCCTGCCTTCCACCCCCAGGTTTCCTTCAGATCTTTCTTTGGCTCCTGCTACAGCTCATCTGAGCGAGATGGTGAAAGCCAGCAGCCAGCCAGCGTGGGAACCAAAGATAGGCACCCTCCGCCGCTTTCATGTTGGGGTCACGTACTGGAAAAAAACAATCTTTTCAAGAGGTGGAAGAGAAACTGGCTAGCTCCAGGGCTGGAGCAAACTGTGTCATTTAGACACACATTCCACAGGGGGCTCCTGGCCTCCTCCAGAACGCCTACAGCAGGCGTGCATGGCAGAGGTGGGTCAGGTCTTGTTGGGAACCCCCAAGGCAGGCTCCACAACGTAGCCCTTTGGCTTTTCAGCAGAGAAGGGTGGGGTGGAGTTATAGGGAGGCCCCGCTTGCTTTTGGGGTGCAGACTGGAGAGGCTGAGTGTGTGGGGGCAGGAGAAGCTCACTCTGGGAAAAAAAAATAAAGATTGCTTCACCCGCCCAGCTCCCCTCATTAGACACGTCTGAGCGGAGGCTGTTGCGCTGCTGATGAAGCTGCGATATGGTTGTCGGCTGATGTGTTGCCAGGGACGGGGGCCAACTCCTGCCTGGGGAAGCTTTGTTGGAGAGCAGCTCACTGGCCTCCCTTTAAGGAAAGACGTTTTTCCCCCGAAGTGAGTTCAAGAAAGGAAAGGAAGGAGATATCAGAAGGTAGGGGAAGGGTGAAAAAGGACTGTTGGGAGAGAAGTTTCTGGTAACTGTGGGAATGGACCACAGTGTGTATTCCCTGCCTTTGGAGTTGGGCCTTCCTGGCAAGGCCAGCCTGTTCTGCTTTCACTGGGAAACCTTCCTCAGAGCTCACTGAAGAGTCCAAGACTGGTGAACCAAACACTCATGGACAGAGCTGGCAGCTGTTACTATAGTGATCCCCAGCAGCTATGACATAGCTGTGATGGATGGACAGAGGTACCTCTGGGATTTGATGGGCACCTCAGGACACCTGAACAGCTCTCCCACACATCTGGAGGGGAACATACATGAGGATATGGGAGTGTGGGAAGGAACCCACCATGAAAAGCGGTGAACAGAACTCTGGTCCAGGAAGATGAATACAACACACAGAGCTGCTGGCTAACAGTGACAGGCGGGGTCGGCCGAGTGTGCCTTTCAAGTATGGGTCCTGGTATTGAGGCTGGAGGAGCCATAGGAGCAAGGTGGACACCCTGCCCTCCCTCCTCACAGAGCTATGGGCAGTTACTGTGTCTGTAGAGGCGACTGCAGACAAGATGGCAGATGGTCACCACAGCTGAGGACAGTGCACAGGATACCTAGCTTTGGTGATAGTGTAGGGACTCTTCACTTTGGATCTCCTGGGCCTTGACTTACCCTGAGGTCCTCGATCTGAGTGCTGTTATTGGAAGTGTCATGGATGGGAAGAGAAGCTCCTTTCTACTTCAGAACCATGCGCTAGAAATCCCAAAGCCAGGCCCCAGGAGCCCAGAGCAACCTGAGTGCCTTCAGCAGGGTGATGGGGCCAGAAATCACAGGCAGCTTCCAGCAGTTTCCAGGCTACTGAGCCAAAGGCCTAGGATGAAAGCGGGGCCCTGTTCCCAGAGAGGCCATCTCAGTATGGTCTCTCCTCAGGGTGCTGCTGCAGGGAACTTAGTGGCCTTGGCCATTCCACATAATTCTGGAAGAGGAGAGAAAGGACAGGTAGATGGAGTTGTCAATAGGGCAAGATCCATGTTCCAGAGATCACCTAGCATGACAGTGGCCTCAGCAGGACAAAACTCTCAGTCTTTCCAGAGTCTGTCTGGAACACTCACTGGACCCCAGCAGGTCACACTGAGCAGTTCAGCTACCTCCCAGTGACCCATATGCCCTGAGCAGAGCTGACTCCAGCTCAGCAGCACTGGTGCCTCACCATGTCTATCAGACAACACTGCCCAGGCAGCTGCCAGCCTCTCTGATAAGCAAGCTGGGAGCCCATTCCACGGACAGACAACTCTCCTGGCAAAATATTTAGCTTGAGGTCTACCCAGAACCCTAACCAAACTGTACTGTGGCCAAAGGCCTCACACATACACACACACACACACACACACACACACACACACACACACACACACACAAACACACACACGAGAGAGAGAAAGAGAGAGAGAGAGAGAGAGAGAGAGAGAGAGAGAGAGAGAGGGAGAGGGAGAGAGAGAGAGAGAGAGACCCTGTGGGCAGCCTTCTTGCCCACCCCTGTTCCACAGGAGTGGTGTCTCCCCCAGGACTCAGGCTAAAAGCTGTCATGCCTTCCACTATCTTGGAAGCCTTGCACTAACTCTCTGCTCCTTGTCGAGCTGGACTTTTGTCCACTGCAGGACAATATCTTGCATCCGCCCAGCACAGAGGCATATAGGCTAAGCATTTCTGACAAGGCAGATATGTCACATCTGACAGGAGTAGCCAGGAGGCTCTGACTGGAGCACCAGGAGGACCCGATTCCTGGTTCTCAAGCCATCTTCATGCAGTGACTATCAGGAGTCATGGAGAAGAGCTAGTGACTGGAGAGGGAATGGGCAGAGAGGGAAGGCTGACTGAGGACTACCTTAAAGTCTGCGTCAAGTGCCCTGGGACAGACCAGCCTGTGTGACTGGTACCCCAGATGCTTCTCTGCCCCCCCCCCAACAGAAATCACAGCTGGTTAGCTGCGGGAGGCCTGTGGCTAGAGATCACAGGTGGCACCCCGCGATCTGGCATCCAGAGGAGGAGGCCATGGGGTGAGGATGCTTTGAGAGGAGCCCAGAATGCTACAGACGCCAGAGGTGAAGGAGTGCACATGCTGGTCGGAGGGCAGCAGAAGGCCACAGCGAGCTTCTTGGTGACGTGGGCACCACAAAGAGACAGCTGGGGCTGTCAGAAATAGTGAAATTTGAGTTTTTGCTGGACTCCGCTGCTTGCACCCCTATGATAACAGAAATATCAGTAAATTGCAACACTCGACTTCATTCTGAATCTGATGCCATTTTAACAAAGCATAAAATCCAGTGGTAACTCACACCCCACCCTGGCCTAGGTTATATGTACCTGCTTTAATTGGGATGGCCAAGCCTGGTTGGCTTGGAGTCTTCTGTTCTGCATTGTTCTGGCCCTGGAGTTGGGGAGGGGAAAGGAAAGGAGATGGAGAAAAAGAAGAGAGAAGAAAATGGTAAGAAGAGGAAGAGGGACAAGAGGAGGAGAAGGAAAAAGAGAAGTTGGGAGGAGAAAGGGAGAAAGGAGAGAGGAAAAGAGGAAGAAGAGGAAAATTAGGAGGAGGAAGAGAAGGAAGGAGACAAGATGAGGAAAAACTCAGAGCAGTTGGGAGGGTGACAGCAAGGTGGCCATGACTATGGCTGGCCCCAGAAAGCTCACAGTGACCAGCACAAGGCAAGAGAGCCGTGTGGGGTGCAGACATGTGCCCAGGGTAGAGATGCTGCAGCAGGAAGTCCGTCCACTGTGTCCTGACATCCCCCTAGCGCTCATCCCATCTTTATCACACTGGATGCAGCCACACAGGAATAAAACAGGGGGGGAAACAGTGTCTAAGGGAGGTGGGTAAACATTTCCGCTAGGAATTTTTCCTGACATTAAAGAGACCATATCACAGTCTCTCTGAGGCAAAGACAGAACAAAAAGCTACTAGGACGGTAGACAATGAAAGACGGGCCATGAGCTGCGCTACCACTGAGACAAAAACCAAAGAGAAAAATCCTAAATATATAAAAATAAAAGGCACAGCAGACTTTGGTGGGTGGTCCTGGAGAGATGGCTCATCAGTTAACATCATGTGCTGCTTCTACAGAGGACCAGAGTTTGATTCCCAGCACCCACGTGGTGGCTCACACCTCTTTACAGCCCTAGTTCCAGGGGACTGTCTGTGTTGCACAAACATACATCAACAAATATCACAAAACTCCAGTAGAAGTGAAAGAGAGGATAGTAGATGTGCTAAAAGACAAGAATAGGACAGAGCAAAGGAGAAAAGAACATTTAAATGATTACAGAGAAAATAAAAGATCAGCAGAAAAGACATAACAGTTGATATACAAAGTTCACAGAAGAGAGAACAGGAGCATTAGCACCATAAGACTAAGACCCAAAGAAAGACCAGATGAAAACTAGAAAAGAAGATAGGAGGCACTAACTTACAGACATTACATCCCAGAAGGCATCCAGGACAAATATATTCTAGAAAAAAAATTATTTATAAGACCATTCAGAGAGGGAAAAAAAGTAGCAGTTGTACTGCCTAGTTAGATGCCGTGTCTGCTGAGCGGAGAGATGTTATTAATGTATCAAGAACTGAACAGACATTCTGTCACTCAAGGGCTTGGAGAATGGTAACCCTGAGCTCAATTTGAGAGGCGATTTCCCAGAACCCAGCCCCCCCCAAAAAATCCGTGACATTAAAAGACAGATAATAGGGGTTCAGGAGTGAGGCTCATGTACAGAGAGACTGTTTCATGCCTAATACCCTAAGTTCAATCCTTAGAACCACAAAAATATAGAATAAAATAAATAAATTATAAATAGATCTCATGTATAGATTAAATTCAATTTAAATGCCAAACTACAAGCAAACTTCCTGTGAATTTTATTTATAGGGTAGAAGCAATTTTATTTCCTTTTCCAGTGGGAAAAAAATTATATAGCATAAACTGGAGAGGAAAAAGGAAACATACTGAAGTTATTTGATAGATTTGAACACCTATATGCCAAGTACTAGAAACTTTAGTGATTCACATGACTGAAGAAATCAAAAGAAATTCAAAGCATACTATGACCAATTAGGAAGTTAAAGAGAAAGGTGGGCTGGAACAAAAGATGACTAAGTCTGTTCTTTGGGGCAGAGAGAGATCAGGCACAGCTAGAATTTTTATGAGACAAATCAGAGAGCACATTCAAAGAGAACATGGCAAAAAAAAAAAAAGCAAGATAAAATGACAGAAGTGGAAGCTATATGCGGGGTTAAGTTTGGATTTCTCTGAGATATATGCCCAAGAATACACATGCTGTTTTTTTTTTTTATGGTCACCTTTGGTTTTATAACCAAAGTATTTTCCTGACTGCTTATGTCATTTTACATTCCCACTAGTAATGTATGATCTAGCCCACCCACCTCTGTGCCAGCATTTGGTTTGTTGCTCTTTTTACTATTGTTTCTCTGTGCATTTTCACAACAACCAGTAGTGTTGAACATCTTTTATGAGCTCATAGGTGCACTTAGTGTCATTTGTTGGCCTGATTTCTAAGTGAATTTTAAGATGCTGTTGAGTTTTACAGGTTCCTTAGATACCCCCACTGCAGTATCCCATCAGGTGTAGCTAGAATGTACTTCCTCCCACTCAGACCTATTGCCATATCTTTACAGAGCAGAAGTTCGTAACTTCGATAGGTCCCAACTTGTCAAACTGCTGATTTGATATCAAATTTGAGGATTTTAAAAAAAAACTCCCATCAATCCTAAATGTTTTTTTTTCTATTTTCCCACTAAAAGTTTTGTAGTCCCCACTTCATATTTGAACTACCATCCAGTATGGGCTGGTTCTGTATGAGGTTTGGGCTGAGGTCAGTGTCTGTGCCCACCAGCAACTTAAGTCATCTGTGAGATTTTAAATGACAAATTTAACTTCTTAAATGGTTTCCAGAGAAAGCTGGTTTTTTAAAAAATTTCCTCTTGATTGAGTTTTGGAAGTTTGGGGGTGGGGGAGGGGAGTTGAAATTTTGCTCCAATTCTTCGGCATTGTCAAATGTGTGTCTGTAGGGTTTGTGGTGGTGCCTCCTTCCCTTACTATGTGGTAGTCAATATTGGTTAGCAGCCTGACAGAATGTAGAGTCACCAAGGCCATAAGCCCTTGAGTACACTTGTGAGGGATTAACTAGATTATGACAGACCCACCCCAGCTGTGTGTGATATGATTTCCTGGATTTGAGTCCCGGCCTGAATAAAAAGGAGAAGGCAAGGTGAGTTCCAGCCCTCATTGATCTCTGCATCCTGAGTGTAGACACGTGATGACCGGCTGCCTCAAGCTCTGTCACCATGACATGATGGATCATGTCATCAGACTGTGAGCCTCGACCTTCTTCCATCTGCTTTCTTCCAGGTATTTTATCTGTCAACCACGAGGAGAATAAGATGCCCAGGAGGGCTGTTTTGTGCCTTTTCTCTTTATATTTGAATTGGTCTGGTTTGGAGTTTATCGTTTGTTTAAATTTTATTTTGGAGAATCTGATATTAATTTTCTCAATAACTTCCTTCTATGATGTCATTGATTTATACTCTGTGTGTGGGAGTGAACGTGTGTGTGTGCACGTGTCCATGCAGTTAAGCCAGAGGAGGGAGGTGGCAGCTGTCCTGCTCTGTCCATTTTCATCCTATCCCCTTATGTCTGGGTCTCACACAGAACCTGGAGCTATGCTGGTGTCCAGCAAGCTCCAGAAATGACCCCTGTTTCCAGTCTCCACTGAGCTGAAGTTACAGGTGGGTACAGCCGTGCCCAGTTTTTGTTTTTGTTTTTGTTTTACACGAGTGTTGTGTTCTGCACACTGTGTGAACACTGTTGCTGACTGTGCTGCACACCGTGCAGACACTTGCTGACTGCATTCACCGCTGGGTTCTCCACACCCTCCCTGTCATGCTGACAGTGGAGCTTTGGTGTTCCAACCACAATTGTGGGCTCTCTGCTTTTCCATTGTGTCGAGCAGTTTTGCCTCGTGTTCTTCAAGCACGCAATGGGGTTTTGTGCCTTCACCATGGGGCAGTCTTTCAATCCTCTTGTCTCCCGTCTTCTCTGATGTAAAGTCTGTCACTTGTCTCAGTATTCTGCCTGGCTCCCACTTTCCCTAAACAACTGCTGTCTACATGGCTGTGCATCTTCCTCAGCCCTTCTCTGTATGCTCACTTTAGGGTCCATCCTGCGCAGAGGATGCTTGGGATCTGTTTCTCACCAAACATGGTCCTTTTCCAGTCTCCGTGTTTGGGATATTTATTTAGGTCTTCTGGCACACATACAAGGCAAGCAGCACCGCTCCTGGCAGGCGGGTGTCTCAGGCTTCCATCTCTGAAACCATCCTCTTCCTCCTTAGTGTTCAGATAGGTTGATGCAGACCTGCTCGGAGCTTCCTGCCCTCTGCTCTGCCCACACCTCATCCAGGGAAGGTCTTCCTGTTCTCCATGTCTTTTCATCCTAAGAATCCTGTGGCCATTTGCGTATAACTTTCATTGCTCTGATGAGTTTCTGTAAGTTTGTTTGTTGAAGCTTTTTTTTATTCCTACCTTCAGATCTCTCTGGAATAATCCGAATGCCAGAGTCACATTAGTGTCTGCTGATTGGATTCTACAGTGAAGCTGCGACAGCCCTGGTTGTTGATTGACAGGAGGTTTCCCTCTGTCGAGCTGTGTTCTGAACAAACTAAATATCTGGCCACAGGTCTTAGATGCTTTCTAACCGTCTGAGGCAGGCAATGCGCCTTCTGAGATGTGTGATGGCAGCAGTGACTTCATGCTGAAATGCATGTGACGGTGATAAGTTGAGCAGCCTGTGGCTGGGATGCATGCAAGGGCCGTGCAATGTGCAGCTTCTATCCATGTCCCTTAGCAGAAGTGCAGCTCTGACTTCCTCACACATCCTTTGCAGGAACTTAGGTGGATGCTCAGCCCTGGGTAATACTTTCCTGACTCTCATTGCCTCTAAGCGGGGGTTCAGACTAGCCTCTGCGCTGGCATGGGAGGTAAGCAGGGATCATCCACATTGCTTTGCTGTTGAAGGACAGAGCAGAAGCTCAGCTCCACCTGGATTCTGCCATTCCCAAGGTAAGTAACAAAGCACCACAGGATGACTAGGTCCCACCAATGCCTTACTCCCACTGTGCAGACCTAGGCCTCCTAAATCACATGGACACCTGTCCCAACCCACACCACCATATTCAGTGGTAATACCTGACAGGGTGGAGGCCGCACTGGCCACCAGATCCCACTAACGCTGCCTAAGGGAGGGTAAGGACTGGAGCTCTGAATGGACAAAAGATGGATTCCCCACTCCAACAACTCCTCTTATCCCTCAGACCTCACACACACAGGCAAACATGCCACACGTCCACACTACACAGCACAACACATGCACCACATTACACAGTCCACCCCACACACCACAACATTGGCCCACCTAGGGAAAGAATAGAGTTTTTATGACCCAGTGAGGTGAAGAGGTAGAAGTTGGCCAGGAGGTCAAGCTATGGAGGGAAGAACAGTGACAGGAGTATGAGGGGGCAAAGGGGAGCAGTGACCATAGAATGTGAGAAAGAAGGGTGGAGGGCAGCTCCAGATTCAGGGTGGGATGGCCAGGCCCCAGAGGAAAGGCCGGGTCAGCTGTCATGCTCTGAAAGGCCAAGTGATGTGCTCCATGCTGTGGTCCAGTCATCTGAGGAGGCTTTTAAGCAGAAGAAGAAAACCTCCTAGAGATTTCATCTCTATTCCTGCCTCCGTTAGGTTAAAAGGTTTGTGATCAGCTTGAGTTAAACAGGACCAAAGTGAACTGGCTTTTTCCTCTCAACAGAGCCTTGGCGGAGTGGAAAGACTTCAGAGTACTCCAATACAGGGTCACCGGGAGGCAAATCTTCCTGTGTTGTTCCTCCTCTGCAGACAGGGAGCCTATGTGAAGATCTGGCGTGCAGAGTAGTCACTTTAACGGCTTGAGCTGTCTGGAAGTGTGACTTCTCCCTAGGCCTTCTGGGGCTTCCCTAGCCTGTGACACCTAAGTTAATTCTGGTTTTATTGCTGTGACCAAACACCTGAAGAGAAGAAATAGAAGGAAGGGTTTATTTGGCTCCAGGCTGGAATCCATCAATGTGAGAAGGTGTGATGCACAAGGAACCCTAGCCCCAGCAGCTGACAGGTAAGGCTGCTTACTCATACACATTGCCACCACCCAGGAAGCGTAGAAGGGACAGGATATAAACTAAGGACCCAGCCCCTCTCCAGAGACATACTTCCTCTTCATAGGTCCCAGGCCCCCTGTCCTCAGGGCCCAGGGTCACACAGAGATGCCCAGATGTCATAGCCCACGAACTATTTTCCAACCCTTGCTATATCAACCACTGAGTTTGGGTGTCATCTTCTACAGGATGCCTGCCAGAATTCCCAGACTATGCCTCACCTAGGAGAGTAGCAGGACCAGCTGGGAGCCCCCAGAGAACTTGGGGAGGGGGTGTTTCAGGGTGATCTGAACTCGAGACGCAAACTCCGCAGGGCTTGGATATCTGTTTCCCTACAGTGCCACCTTCTCACTCCTGGGGACGTGCCTGGTCATAGAAGAAGTGAATAGATGCAAGACCTGTAGATAAGACTGGGCCAGGGCTGGGGGATCAGCACCAGGCCACTCACACTTGCTGCTGTCACCCTCTGGAACACATCACCCTGACAGGCGAGTCCTTCCTTCTACAGCCCTCAGCTGGTGCCCACTAACAGAAGAGAATGGGTCCTTGTCACTGTTGACAAGGTGAATGAGGACAGTAGAAGAGGGAGCAGGAAGAGCGGGAGGGGGGGCATGACAGCGTGGCCATCAGGGGAGGACAAGATCCAGATTGCCTAGGCTGTGGACCATGACCAGCACCCTGTGCACAGTACCCTTGGCGTGGGGGTGGGCCTTCCCTGCGGGCTTGCCCACCAGCAGCTTCTGACCATGAACTCCTCCAGAACCTGGGCTGCGCGTGGTTGTGGTGCTTTCTTGGAACTCACCCCGCAGCCCTGGCCGTTGGTGACTGACCATGCCGGGTATGGAGACCTCATCTCTAATTCAAGACCCAGACAGGCATAACCCATACCTCAGGCTCCCATAGGACAAGGTGGATGTAGAAATTGGCCTCTGCATTAGGAGACTCCTTTTCTCTGTCAGCTGCCCCACCAGCCATTCCTACTTCCCCAGAAAGCTCTTTCTCAGTAAGTCCCCTATAAGGTGACCTGCCTCAGCCTGCACCTATACATGCAACCTCGGCTTCTGAACCCAGGGTCAGAGGGAGCTGAAAGTGGCCTTTAGGGGTTCCCAGACTTAGGCAGACGCGCAGAATGCAGGAGGAGGGGCTGGCTTTGCATATCAGGACTTCTGGCTCCCAGAAGTGCGGAAACAGACTCTTGGCTCCCCAGAGTGGCTCTGGACCCATGGATATTATAAGTGGGTATGCTTGGGTGGGTCCCCAGCGCTCAGAAGATCCCTCACACTCCTAGACTATCCCACACAGCCTGTTCCCCACCAATGCATCTCTTTCCTAACCCACAGGGGTGCGCGTGGCAGGAAGAGAGTAAGGAAGGAAGGCTTCAACAGACCTCGTGTCAAAACAGCAAACTGAAAACCTTCAGGTAGCCAAACAGCCACGAGTCAGGAAGTGTAATTATATGGAATCTGAAAGAGTGGGGTGTGGTCGGTTGGGGGGGGCGGTGAGCTTTCACTAGAGCACAGCCAGCTGAGGTCCCTGGTGTAGCATAGAGGTTATAGGGCAGAAATTGTACAGGACACAGGACACACACATTCCAGGCTCTGGGTGAAATAACAGTGACAAGAAGACATTCGTGTCCTCACGGTAAAGAAGCCGAGCTCTACCTCCGTGAGTGGCGTGGTCAGGACCCCACTGCACAGTCACACAGCTGAGCTGTGGGCTCCCTCTGTATGCTAAGCCTGGCCCATGTGTGGTACTCAGTAAAGGGTCTTTCCCTTGGTGCGGGGGTGAAGACTGCTGAGGATCCCTACTATATTAACTAGGACACCAAGGAGGACTCAGACACTTTCTTCACTTCCCCTGTTCCCAGTGCTGCATGTCCCCATGCTCACATGTCACACACAGCCCATGTGACCCACCAAAATTCCTGCTTCTAGTTTAGGCCCCGTTGAGCGGTTTGGCCAACCCCCAGGCCGATAAACAACCCCCGGGTTTACTACCCTGGCCTCACCCAGCGTGGGAACCAGTTTGGGTTCCTGGGGCAGAGCACATTCTAGCAGCAAGCCTTTCCCTGCCAGCCACCAGCAATTTATTTCTAAGGCTCAACACTGTTTAGACAGCGGCTCTGAACCACGACATTCGCAGGCAAATGCTTAGCTGTGTGTTTCTTTGTTTAATCTTCTTTGCTTCTGACTCCGCTGCTTTTGTCTTCTCCTTGTACCTTGTAATCATTGTGATTACAGCTCTGCACGAAGTTTCCATGTGAGCTTTGCCTCTGACATTTTATAGGCAAAAATGCTATCGCCTCATCGGGCTGCTGGGGCTCCAGTGAGTTTTCCGGGCATTTGTAATTTGGAGGGAGGTATACTGGGGGCACCTTTGAGGACCCCAGAGCCAATGACTTGCCAACTCCAACTGGGTAGTAGCTGCTGCACAGGAAGAGGGCCCTGTGGAGGCAGGGGGCCAGGAGAAGCAGCATGCTCACCCCATCACAAATCCTGGCCTCATGCCTGTGCCTCTAAGCATCTGGTCACCTAAGGAAACTGTTGGTTTTTGTCCCCAACTTCTTAGAGTGGCAGTGCTTAGGGGGTAGAGAGATCTCCAGTTACAGGAAAACCACTGATGAAAAACCAGAGACAAGAACACCATAGGCAGGCCATCCGGCAGGCACTGGACAGCATGGGAGTTCCCAGTTCCCTCAAAGAGTTATGGTTGCTCTCTCAGCAGCCCACAATGCTCATGTGTGTGCATGTGCATGCATGCATGCATTATGTGCATGTGCGCGTGTGTACATGTGTGTGCATGCATGCGTGCATGTGTACGTGTGTGTGTGTGTGTGTGTGTGTGTGTGTGTGTGTGTGTGTGTGTGTGTCTATGTGTGTTTCTAGATACAAAGGTAAGAAGGATGAGGACATAGTCAGCCTGAGCACAGTAAGCTGCAGGAAGAGTAAAGGTCCTTTGGCTATGACTCCTGATGACTATGGCCACCTCAGAAGCTGCAGGCCTCGCCTGGCCCTAAGGGTATGTACTTGCCATTGTTTCATGACCAACTTTGCTATTGTAGTCGACTCTTGGAAAGGCACAGTGCTGAGGAGGTGCAGGGCCGGTGTCAGCTATCTTGTGCAGTGTGAAGTATAGTTACAAAGCCAATTCATTTGAAACAGCGCATGTCTTTGGTTCCTGTGGGTCAGAAGACACAGCTTAGCTTTAGGCAGCAAGCAAGAGCTATCATCTCATGATGGGAGGAGGTCTTGCTTCCCCACAGTACAAGCAGACAGGCATGTCAGTCAGCACACAGGGGTGACCTGGGACATGTCTATTACACACCTCATCAAAAGACAAAGACGAGCAAGGCCAGACAATAGTGCGCTGCACATCTCGGAGACAACAGCTATAACTCAGCCTGGGTCCTACAACAATGTCATGAAAGAGGGGACTCAAAACAGGCATGAGTGAGATTCAGACCCAAAACAAGGTGTCATGGACAAAAGGGTGTGGTGAACATGCTAGGGATGGTGGATGGTTCATAAAGATCCCATTCCCACTCTGGGGACGGGGGAGAGGGAAACCGAGTAGAGGAACCTGAGGCTTCGGGTAGCAGGGGAGGGAAGGGGCCTGGGTCCTCTGCAGCTGTGTGGGTAAGAGTCTATGGGTTAAGTCGAGAACACATCACTGTGCCTCAGTTTCCTGTTGCTGCAAAACATAGTTTTCTAAACCCTGCAGCTTAAAATAGTATGTGCTTGGTCAGGATTGACTAATCTGGTTTGGGGTCCTTTGTGACTCCACCAGGCCATAGCCTAGGGCTGCCAATACTCGAAGGCTGGAGGGGACAGGGGAAGCAGTCACTTCACTGCCTTAGTCCCCTAATTGGCAGGTGGACTCCCCAGGAGCCCAGGTAGGTGAAAGGACACCATGAAAATCACCATGTCTCCTTACAGTCTAATGGCTGAAGTGACATCCCAGCAGTCAGTCACCAGACTAATTCTTTGTTAAAGGATATTCCATTGGTTATGGCTCCCCAGAGGTGGGACCTCAGGAACCACATGAAAAGCTGATAGTCACAGGCCATCACCTGTGAAATCCATCAGGGGAAAGCAGATCAGTGCTCGTAAAATAGCAAGCAGTGTTTGTAAGACAGCAGGCAGTGTATTGGCATCCTTTACTAATGGCTCAGGGGTTACTCATATAACCCTCCCAGGAACCAAGAACGCATCCACCATAGCAAGGAGACGACAGGTCCAGGGACATCCAGTGAAGCTTTGACTTGATCCAAAAGAGAACGAACCAATATCCTTGGTCATGAGGGTGGAATCCATGGAGGGCCACATTGCTTTTTTCCCCTAGCTGCAGGCTGCAAATGAAAGGACAGGCAAGGCCTCTTAGCACTGGGGCATTGGTTTGGGCAAGTTGCTGAACAGTGGGACCTGAGCTGTCCATCCAATTGGTTCTGCAGGGGAGCGAGGGACACCAGTCTACCTGTGGCCAGGCCCAGTTGCATTTGTACATTAAAGGGCCAGAGAAGCTGCATAGCGAGAAGAGAGGACACTTGGTAAGTTGGGTAGGGGAGGTGGTCATTGAAAAGAAGGATGTGCCAGCAGGAAGCCTGTGGTCTGAAGGAGAAAGGATGGTAAAGTTCCAGTGGTCAACGGCAGGAAACCACCACCAGGTAGCCTAGTCCTGGTGGTACAGGCAAGAGATACAGCCCAGGATGCAGGGCCAGGATGAGTGGGAGCATCAATCCAGAAGAGACAATATCACCTTGAAATTAGGTTTGGCCTAATAATAGCCATCCCAGGGTTACCAGCCTCTGCCAGGACATATCCTCAGGCAGGAAAGATGGTACCAGATAGAACCAAAGATATGGCTTTAAGCTAGGACCCTCTCCTCTGCCCCAGGCCGAGGGGGCTATGGCCAAAGCCTCAGTTGAGTTTGCAAAGTGAACCATTCTACCCTCAATGAAGAAAACCGGGTAAGGGATTCGGGGGAGGGCGTGCGTCAAGCCACAAGTCTAGATAACACTACAGAGAGACAAACAGAAAGGAGCGGCTCCCCGTGGTGTCAAGAGCATCTTTTATAATGTGATATATGCCAAACTTCGCAATATGTATCACTGTTGCGGTAATGGGACAATTACAATTCTCCCGCTCTCCATAACAGGTCTCATTAAACCTAAGCAAACATTTGGTACTTAGGGGCTCCGCGTTACAAATCTAATTAAGACTCCATAAAATGAAATAATTCAAGTTTGCAGTCAGCCTTCCCATTATCTCGCACATATATGATTGCTGCTTTATTAAACAACAACAAAAGACAGACAAGCTCCAAATGGATCCATCCGTTTGTTTAGGAGTTGGCAAAACAATGCAAGATTCAATCACTCCCAACAAAGGCTTCTGTCCTCACAAGACTGTCAGCTGTGCTTAGCATGCACTGGGCCAACAGCTTCCCCGGGCACCACGGAGGAGCCTCAGAAGCAGGGCAGACTGTAAGTCTCTGCGGGGACCGGCCCCTCGCTCCCTGCTCTGGAGTCTGGGCTTCTGAAGACCAGAGAGAGTGAAGTGGAGGGAGGCACAGAACCCCTTCAGCTAGCACAGGTCAGCTTGAGACCAAAACCCGAGGAATAGGAAACGACTGTCTACTGAGGTCATCACCGTCCAAAAGGAGAGTTTAGCGGAAGGAATGCCTCACGTCTCGGCCCTTTGGAAAAGCTAAGCGTTGTTTCTCTCCCAGGCAAGTCACAATGGCTTGTGGGGCTATATCTTGCCCCCACCCAAGGAACAGGAGCAGTCTTTCTGACGTCATCACTAGGCACCTGCCGGGGAATAGATGATACACGCTGCATTTACAAAATATTTGAAACCTGAAGTCATCCCTAAGTTGCTTCTGATTGGCCCCTAGCTCCCTCCAAAATGTAGGCAGAGATTATCTTCCCATTGTCTTTCGGTCACAGCGCTGCAGAGGGGCGTTTCCCTCTCACACACCTGGTCTTCCTTGATTCAAGAGTGCAGCCTTCTCTTTGGTGAGTCCTGTTGGACTTAGGCTTGCTGCCTAAGATGGTGGGTTATTTTGCATTCATCCTAAGGCAGAAAGGAGGAATTCTTCTACTATAAACAGCCAAGACCAGAAATGCCCACGCCCGTTCAAGTTTGTGTCGTACCTACCTTGCCACTCACTGCGTCTTCACAGGCACGGCTCCCTCCATCCCCAGCAATGGGGGCTGTCCTTATGCACAGTGGGATCTCGGACAATAGGAACTGGGGCTGAGGTAAATGCTAGGCAGGCCCATGCCCTGCTGTGTAGGCCCATGGAGCCATACGTTCAGGGCTCAAGTTTATAAGTCAGATCCAGGCCCAGCAAGATAACCCCAGAGGGCCCCTGACATGGCTCAGCACTGGGGCTCTTTCTGAAGTTGCTCTCTGCATCCAGCTGGCTGGCTTTGAAAACTCTCAGACAAGCTACTAACTAGGAGCCATAACTCTAGCCTTTCAACACAGATGAGCAAATCGGAACACTGATGCTTCACATGGCAAGAGTGAGCTTCGGTGTACTGAAGGACCCTCCCCAACCTGGAGGAGACAGGACACATTCCAGGCTGAGTGTCACTGTGGGCCAAGCCATCCACCATCCTTCATATAGCCTCCAGTATCCACTCCCTGGCGTAAGAAACAGTTAGTGAAAGCATATTCACCAGTTTACAGAATTCCTGAGGGAAATATGGATGAAGAGCTAAGCATCTCAAGTAGTGACCGTAAAGATGGAGACAAGTTGTATAGATGCCCACTTCAATGCACAAAGCGGAGATCCTGGAAGAGGGGTCCTGACTCCTTGGGAGCATCCTTACTACTAGTAACCAGACATAGAGCTCAGCCATGGAATAAGCTGAAGGCTCCATCCAGGGTTGCTAGGCAGAGCGTCTCCATGTATGTAACTTCCACGATTCTGCCCCATGTCTTCCCAGAACCAATCTCGAAGGGATTCAGGTCATACTGCAAGCTTATCTAGGAGATGTGGCCTTAGGACATGAGGTGGGATAGTTTGATATGGCCATCTAGAAGGGACTAGAAGGCGGTGAGTGTGGCTGGGAAACTCTCAGGTCCTGGTTTGTCAGTGATGAGGATACAGGAGGTCAGACTGTGGACCAGGATGGACTATCAGTCACTGCCAGTTGGGCTTTTCATCACCATGACAAATGGTTGAAGGAAGGAAAGGGGGTGAGGGGAAGAGAGGAAGGAGGGAGAGAGGGAGGGAGGGAGGAAAAGAGGGCGAGAAGAGAGGGTATGTGGCAGGGAGGAGGATAAAAGAAGGAGGGAATGAGGAAGGGAGGGAGGGAGGAAAGGTCGGAGGGCTTATATTGTCCATGGTTTCAGACTTTGGTCCACCATGGTGGAACAGAGCAGTTCACACTGCAGCAGCCAGAGAGGAGGAGGAGGAGAGGGAGAAGTGGGGGAAGAGCCTGAGAAGCTGCTGGCTTCTCTCCTCTTCCTCTCCCTCTGTCCAGGTCCCAGGCTATGGGGCGGTGCTTCCCACATCCAGGGCATGCCTCCCCACTTAGTGCATCTTCTCTGGAAACACTTCATACATGCGCAGACTTGTCCTTTACTAACCCTCCTAACCCTCTAGACACTCTGCAGTCCAAGCACTTTGGACATCCAAATTCACCATGAGAGCCGGAATGCCACACTAAATAAACTGCGCAACAGAAACGTACTTTTTACATTTTAAGTAAAAATATATGTTACATATATTTTTAAAATGTGTTTACTGGATATAACTGTCAGAGCTCAAATTTGACTATGAATATCGTTCCCCAACAAGGCTTTAAGTGCCAGCATCGCTTGGTGCCAGCTTCCTAGATACACGGAGCATCTTGGAGTGACAGGGCTCAACTCTCTCTGGTTCTCGGCTGAGCAGACTCTGCCTGGAGTCATAAGAGCATGACGTCTGTCTCTCTCGCCTGGCCTTTCTGGATACCTCCCTTCGGAGTGGCCTGAGGCAAACCCTTCTTTCCTCCTTTGTTTGATGGTGGCGACATATGACATGACATCACTCTCTCAGCTGTCTTAAATTAATCTCCCCTCTGCTGCACCAAAGGGAAAGATGAAGCGTGACTCAGTGAGACGAAACCCTGTGTGGAGCTCGGTTTTTTAAAAAACACTGTTCTGTTATTTTTGAAAAGTGTTAAAACGCTCATGAGAGAGAAAGGGCAAAGCCCTTTTAAGAAGCCAAGTGTGAGGGAACAGCAAGAGAAACAGTGGAGTGTCCTGATGAGTAAGGATGAATAAGAAGAGCCTGGGGAAGACCACTTTCAATGGAGCAGAATGTGGTCACCCATGGGACGCCTCCACTGGGGCTTGGAGGAAACATCAGAGAAAAGGGGAAAAGAAACACAGGAATAGTTTGTTCCTATATCCCAGTTCTGACCCAAGAACAGAAATTGCTTGCTGAAGAGTAGCTCTCTGGGTACCAGAGCTTATACCTCCACACCATACACCATTGTTCCCGAGTGACCTCCTGCTATGCCAGCTTACAGCCAGCACACTAGGTTAGCCTGGCAGCTTGCACATTCTTCAGAGTTTCTGGTGCTTTAGATGAGACTGTGGGCACTCCAATAATCCTTTTTTTTTTTTTTTTACAATCAAGGAGGTAAGTTGAGGCACAAAATAAAAGAATAAAGCCAGGCACAGTGGCTCACGCCTGCAATCCCAGCACTCAGGGAGGCAGAGGCAGGAGGGTCTCTGCGAGTTTGAGGCCAGCCTGGTCTATGAAATGAGTCCAGGACAGTCAAGGCTACACAGAGACACCCTGTCTCAAAACAAACAAACAAAAAAGGAATAAATCAATTAATTTTTAAAATTCACTATATCGTATATATATACATTACGTGGGGAAAATATGAGTTTTTACACTTGAAATTGTTTAACACAACATTGTGACTTTAAAAAAATGTGAACCATTTTGAAGATGAGAAAATGAAGGCTGGTGAAATGGCTCAGTAGGTAAAACACACTTGTCACGAAGCCTAACAACCTGAGTTCAGTCCTTGGAGTCCATATCACAGAATGAAGAAACAACTCAGAAAAGTTGTTCTTTTTATCTCCACGCTTGCACATGGCAATGTGCGAATGTGAGCACAAGCACATGATAAATAATTAAGTAAATTAATTCAGAAAGACTTAAAAAAAAGAAGGAAAGAAAGGAAATGAAGCTGGGTCAAATAATGAGCTATTGCCCCATGGCATGCATTGGGGCAGCATATAGAACCATTACACTTAGTGGCAAGAGCCAGGCTACACACTGACTGAGATGGACCATGATGTCATTTTATTTAAATATTTCATCAATTTCTCTCCCTCAGACTGTTGTGCAAATGAGCTACTTTATTGTTGTAGTTTCAATAAAGCGCATAGTTTAACTCTGAAATGCTCCCCACCACAGGTTGTGAACGCTGGTGGTGCTAATTAGTGAGGTTGTGGAAGCTTTAAGGGGTGAGGCCCAGCTAGTGGAGGCAGGTTCTAAGGGTTTGGCCTTTAATGGATTAGAGACCCAGATTCCTGCTTCACTTTCTGCTTCCTGATCTGCCAGCATGGGAACAGCCACAGCCACACGTTCCTAATGCCACCAACTGAGATTTCTACCAAGGAGCCCTCACCACAGGGGACCGAATACTCCAAAACCATGAGCCAAAATGAATCTTTCCTCCCAGTAGTTCTTATGGCAGATATTTTATCATAGTGATGCAAAAATGTCTAATACAGAAGTTAGTACCAGGAGTGGGGTTGTTGATGCTACTGTTAAGTAACTTTATTCTTTAGAACTTATTTACTGGAAGAGTTCGGAGCAATCTAAATATGTGTGCTAAAGAAGCCCTACAATTCTATATGCACAGTTTCATGACCCACTCTGATGAGTATTCAGAAGACCAAATACTGATAGAAATGCAGACAGTCAACACCAGACTCAGGATGTTTCAGAGAGGGATGCAGACTCTATTTAGAATTGGATGAGAGGCCATTCAAGTTACATTATGGCAAAGAGTTCACTCATAACTTTTTTCTCATAGTCTGAGACTTCAAGGAAGACAGAATTTGAAATAATAGGCTAATCAATTTGGCAGATAAAATTTCAGAACATCATAAATTCAGGATGTGGCATGATTATTAATGGTTGTTTTTAGTCAAATTTATAGTAAAGATTGGGAACAAAAAGTAAAGCAGAAAGACGTGAAAATCTGTGCAGTTAGGCCAAGAAAAGGCCAACACACCTTTGTTAAAGTTGCAGATAAAGTGATTGTGGGTTTAAGAAGCTGTACACTTTGGAGTGTAGATATAGGAAAGGTGCTTAAGAGTGAGATCTCACCCATCAAGGGCTCCAGGAGATAAAAGCAGGAGCCATTTCAAAGTCCATTCCTTTAAAAAAAAAAAAAAGAAAAGAAAAGAAAAAAAGAAAGAAAGAAAAAGTCATAGACTACTTTCAAAGTTCGGTTATACAAGGACTCAGAGGCCACTGAAACCAGGGTCGAAAGGGCGTGGCTTCTTCTCAAGCTGGCAGAATGTAAGGTTATCCACATGGTGCTCATTTGACAGGTATACAGAACCCAGGAGTTATGGGGTCTAGCACCAAGATATAAGGAGAAAGACTACAAGTCCAGGCAATAAATGATAGGGTCAGATTCCCTTCCGAAAGCCTCTGGCAGGGTGAGAGGCTGGCAGGCTTCTGTCAGGAATGGAGAAGAAAGTCATAGAAAACAGCAGGGTATGGTGGGTGAAGCAAGCCTTTAATCCCAGCACTCATGAGGCAGAGGCAGGTGGACCTCTGTGAGTTTGAGTCCAGCCTAATCTACATAAGAAACTGTAAGGATTAACCCTAAACTGCAAAGGAGACTCCAATATGTTGGAGATTCCAGGAATGGAATCTACTAAGGAAAGCTGACAGCATTGAATAGAGCCAGCCCAAGAAAGAGGCCCTATCTACGTCAGATGGCATAAGCATAAAGCTACCCAGACCACTTAGAATTCTGATGATGCCACCATGTGTTCCTGATCCTGGACATGGAGCTACAGGGTGTAATGGTTGTCAAACTGGGTTTTGGTCTTGCTTTGGTCCAATGTTTGTTGTTGTTGTTTTTTACCCTCCCCAATGCAAAGTAGTTTGCAGTATGAGGTTGTAGCAGCAGGTGGATCTTTGTAAGTTTAAGGCCAGCCTAATCTACATACTGAATTCCAGGACATAGGGAGAGAGAGAGAGAGAGAGAGAGAGAGAGAGAGAGAGAGAGAGAGAGAGAGAGAGACAGAGAGACAGACAGAGAGAGAGACAGAGAGAGAGACAGAGAGAGAGACAGAGAGAGAGACAGAGAGAGACAGAGAGAGAGAGAGAGAGAGAGAGAGACAGAGAGACAGAGAGAGAGAGAGAGAGACAGAGAGAGAGACAGAGAGAGAGACAGAGAGAGAGACAGAGAGAGAGACAGAGAGAGAGAGAGAGAGAGAGAGAGAGAGAGAGAGAGAGAGAGAGATCTTTCTTACCAAGATCCTTAGCTTAACTCCACCTGGAATGCCCTTTCTCCCTGTGAGGAGATGCTCTGCAGTGCCCAGACCTATGTCATGGGCATCTTGGAGCTTTATTCTACCTCCTCCACCTCCATGATTGAGCTTCTTATGCAAGTCAGACTCCTGAGAAATAGGCTCAGGTGCTGACCATCTCCAAGCCCCAGGACTGGAGAAACTCCATAGCTAGAGTTTTATTGCTACTCAGAGGAAGCTGGACCATCCCTTCACATTGCACTAACCACAAAGGAGGTGTTTTTCCCAAGCCCACTCTCCTGGACAAGGCTGAGTCAACCAGGGACACTTGGCACAATGGGTCCAGGCAAGTATACACTAATGTTATACAATGTCCTCTGTTAAGTGCCCCTGTGCCCACCTTAAATGGGCACATAGACTCTGCTTCTGCTTTCATCCAAGATTGAGACACTAGGTGGTGACAATTTTTTGGTCAACTTGATAAGGGCCAGCGTCATCTTCAAAGAGGGAACCTCAATTGAGAAAATGCCTTCATCAAGCTATCTTTGTAGGCAAGTCAGTGGAGGCATTTCCTTGACTGATGATTGCTGTGTGAGAGCCAAACCTGTTGTGAGCAGTGCCACCTCTGGGCAGGTGGCCCTGGATGTTTTAAGAAAAGTAGCTAAGCAAGCCAGTAAGTAGCACTACTCCACGGCTCTGTTTGGGTTCCTGCCTCTGGGTTTCTGCCTCCAGGTTCCTGCCTCGGGGTTCCTGCTTGAGTTCCTGCCATGACTACCCTAGGGCTGGACTATAATTAGGATGTGTAAGCCAAATAAACCCTTTCCTCCCTACATTACTTTTGGTAATGGTGTTTTGCTACAGTAATAGAAAGCAAACCAATACACCAGAGGTGATCCGCACGGCCTTATTGTCATGACACAAGCAGAAAGGAGAATGTGTAAGACCAAGAAGTCAAGTGCAGATTCCTAGTCATTCTTAAAGTGCATGAGGACGGCCATGGATATTCACTATCCATACGGACTGTGTTCGCCCTTCCCCTCACCTCTCTGCACCTGATGTTCATGGGAAGTTCAGAGCCAGGGCAGAGGATATGGCAACCCTGGCTTCCACACAGCACTCTACAGGATGGGCCTGTTAGCTGTGCAAACAAGTAGATCCTGACTTCAAAAGCATGCGGCCAGCCTGGCATTAGCTGTCACCCCTTCTGAGACAGCCTCAGATCTGTCCATGCCACTACCTGGGCCCAAGGGAGCTTACCATTTTCAGAGGCCCCTGGAAGAATCTGGAAACAGGCTTTGTGGCTCCATCTCACCTTTCTGTTGTGCCACCAAAGGGACTCTGCAAGAGGTGCCTGTGATGGAAGGATCCACCTGCCTTCTTCCCATAAAACCAATAGCCTCCCCCCATTTCATCCATATGACTTCAAACACACTGTAGCCTAGAGCTTGATGGGACATTTTTAGTCTGAGCGCTGACCTTGGAGATGTCTCAAGCTTTGTTTACCCTTCGGGTCCAAGCCTCCTGGAGCATTCCACCCCCATTGTGTTACCAAGCCCCCCCACAACAACCCTGCAACTATGGCACTTTCTCAGGGCCCCGAGCCCCTGCCTAGATGTGGGCCCAGCACTGTCTGCCTAGGTAGTTGCCTGCACGCTCATGTAGAACTCTCCCTCAGCCAGGTCTGCACACCGTGCACTGTTCACTGAGCACAATAGCCATGCCATGGATGCAGGATTCTGCCTACCCGCCCCTGCCCCCCCAGGGATGGGAGTCCCTGCTCCTACAAGCTTTGGGACACACCTGGACACCCACAGAACAGAAGAGATAACACAGTGTCCTGGGTCCATCAAGCCTGGCCTGTTCCTAACTAGATACCCTAGCCAATCACTACATAGAATTACATTTCTACAGGAAGCTGCCAGCTGGCCATGCTTGCTTGCTTGCTTGCTTGAGCTGATGGCCCTGGATCCGCCTATCTGTGTCTCATAATAATCTTGGGACAGGGTGTTATTTTCCCTGGGCAAGCCCATGATCACCATGGCATTAAATACTATCTGCACACAGAACCACTGCCCTTCTCCCACACCAGCCCCCCCCCCCAGACTCACCTTTTCAGATTCTACAGCCAATTTCTATCCAACCCTTTCTCTCCCCGCTGCCTACATGCTGCTTAGTCTCCAACTCTGTCCAGTGGGCAACGGCAGGCTATTCTGATCTGACCCTGGAGTGTCTTCAGTCCAGCTCTGCTCACATGTCTAGCCAGGCTCTCAGCAACCCTGAGTCTTCCAGGAAACATTGCCAGATCCTTCTGCCTCTCTGGTAATGCCCTCACCTATCTGTCTCATCTTCCCCTGTGTGTCCATCCTCCATACAGCCACACTGACCCTAGTTTAAATCCATTATCCTCACTATGGTCCACAGAACCCAACATGACCAGACACACATGGATCTTCCTGTCTTTATAAGTGCCCTGCCACTGGGATAGACACTTCACCGAGCATCTAGGCTTAGAGGAGGCAGCACCAACAGAGATGCAGGGTCCCTTCCCCATCATGTACCTTCCCAGCCCTACTGAGCGCTCCTCTGGGTAGTAGGTACCACTGGGAGTCTGCCTCCCACAACAAGTACAAAAGGCCCCTGAGAGCCAGGATCCGTGGCGCTCACTGCAGTGGCCCCTACCTCATAGGCACTTCATGAATGAAAAACATGAGTCAATTTCTGTTTATCAGATGAAGAGAGGTGTTTAAAATGATCAATTATTCAAAGCCCCACAGCAGATGAGTAGGTGACTCAAGGCCCCACAGCAGATGAGTGGGTGACTCAAGGCCAGCTCAAAGTTCACCTACCTGCTGTTATTTGCCCATTAGAGTCCACATGGTGTGGTCCTCCTCTCGCTCTGGTCCTATGAAACCTTTGTCCTTAGGTACCATGAGATGGATCCAGAAGCAAAGATGTCACTGGGGTGCTGATGTGTGAGTTGCAGACAAAGTAAGTGGGGGTAGTGAGGGGGGCTATGACAGGGAGGCCTCCTAGCCATGAGGTATGCATGAGGAGGAGCTCAGCCGGAACACAGAGACAAGCAGCCTGCACAGGTGTAGTGCAGGAGGACCATAGCTCAGGGGTGTACATGAGTGTATGATGAGCATGTGTATATTGCTTGTGTGTGTACATGCATGTTTTTATGTATATATTGTATATTTCTGTTGCTTAACTGTTTGTATACATTGCTGTGTGTTTGGGTATATGTGTGTATATATGTACATATATTGTTTATGTGTATGGGAAGTATCGGTGTGTGGTATATATGTGTGTGTGTGTGTGTGTGTGTGTGTGTGTGTGTGTTTGTGTGTCTATGTGTGTATGAATATGTGAGTATATGGAAGTATATGTCCATTTGCATGTGTACACACAGAAGCATTGGTTGTATATACATGTGTCTGATATGTACACAAATGTGTTGTGCCTATGTATATGTGTTATGTGTGAAAATATCTATGTTCTTAGATATGTGTCTGTCTGTCTGTATTCAGATGTAAGAAGTGTGTGTCTTTCTGCAGCTTGTGGAGGTTAAGCGTGAAACAAGAGGTTTTCAGGCTGCAGAACCCTGCACTCTCAGGTGACTTACATGTCCCTGTGGAGCCTGCAGCCTATGTGGCCCTCTGGAGACAAGCCTCCTGAAATTCGTGCTCTGAGATCCAGCATAGTCTTGTGTAGATGATTCCATTGGTGTCTTGGAGACCTAGAAGTGGAAATGCTTTTTCAAATGCTACAGAAAGGTCAGAGTACCAAGGTAGCAGGGATTAAACCCTGAAGATCCATAGATGGGTCATTTCTCCCCCCCACACACACACACAACTTCACAGGCCAGCCCTGTTGAATCTGAGGTGAAAATGACACTGGCTTCCTGTGAAAAGTGCATCTGGACCCCTCGGGGCCAGCCCCAGCCTTGTCATCGTCCATCTCAAGTTCCTGAGACCGAAGCTCTCAGGCAGGGAGGTTGCTGGCTTTTGGTGACATAGGACCAGTCCATAGAGTTCAAGGGGATCGGCTCACGAAGAAGGAGCACCACAGACCTCCTCATGATCAGGGGGTGCAGGGAAGTGGGAACAACTTCCTGAAGGCCAGGAGAGAACACTTCATGGAAGAGAAGTCACCTCAGTGAACATCAGGGTCTGGAAAACAACTGACAGGCGTGTACTCTCCTCGGCTTCAACTGCTCAACTTACACAGACATGCAGGAACAGACACACACACATGCACACACAAACTGGAGCGCACCCACACATACACCAGCAGTGCTTTGTCACACTTGTTTCCACACATACTCAGGTACTCACGCTATCACTCCCATGTACACTTACACACTCTATCACACGCTCACATTTGCATACACACCTGAAGTCTTAGCCCCTCATTTCTGAGTGGTCTGAGGTCCAGCGAGGATGTAGCCTCCCAGACACTCTGCAGAGTCATGTCAGGACCCAGTGCATAATTGCCCCCAAATCCTTCCATCTACCTCAACAGAGAAAAGAAGTGAACCGGTATCCTCTGATTTGCCCTGGAGCTGGGCACTCTATTCCTCACACAGAGGGAGGGGTGATGACGGAGCTGAGGTGATTAGGATTTCTGCAGCTTCCGCTCTGACTGACTTGCCCAGTGAAACCCAAAGCCTGCCTTTGCCTCTGCACCTGCCAAGCCTTGGGGCCTGCTAAGAGTCCAGTTCTCTTCCCGAGGTTGAGCAGAGCTCTGGGCAGCCTTGCAAGCACTCCCAGCAGACTTAGCAAAGCCAGAAGTCCCTAGTTCCCCTGGAGCAGACAGTAGGAGGCCACCCCAAGGCCCAGTCAGACCGGGACATCAGTGGATCACATAGGCCTGGTTTGGGAAATCAGATTCAAGGTATTGCCAACTAAGTAGAGACCTGAAAGCGCCTGAGAGGAGACTCAGGCCAGAACCAGGGGACAAACTTCAGACCTCTCCCAAGGGAGAACCAACAAGACTTGCTCTCTGTGCAGAGGCTAAGGCCAGGCCCAGGTCTGTGAGCCACACAGCCCAAGACACAGGTATGGAGATGTGTTCCACACTACATAGTTACCACAGGGAGAAGCCCATATACCCATGCACTTCCATAGGGAATCCTAATGAGTGGTACCCAAGGTGGGACAGGTACTTCCATGGAGGTAAACATCCCATCTGTAGGGAGGCTTGAGCCTGAGAGCTATGACGTATGCCCCTCCCCATGCCAGCTGGAAGATTTGCTTAGCACAACCCTAAGAGGGTGAGGACTCCTCCTCGGTGGCTTGCAGGCTGGCTGCACCCAATCAGATTGCAAAGGGGATTGGGGCTACAGACTTGCCAGAGATCACCAGGATGTAGGTAGGTCTCAGTTCTGTGGCCAGATAAGCTAGATTTCAGAGAGCGTCAGATGTAGAGCAAAGGAAAGTAGCAAATGCGATTCCCAACCCTTCTGGTTCTGTGCCAGCCCAGAACACTGTCTGGGGTCTGTCCCAGCCTGGAGACTAAATGTTCCTGCCACAGCACAGATCTAGCGAATTGGATGTGAGGTGTCACCAAGGCCCCCAAACAAGGCCTGCATGGAGCTGGGGAAGGAGGCTGCTCTGCCTTCCAAACAGCCCGGTCACATTTTCCCAGGAAGTTGTATAAAGGGTTTGGGAAGATGCGGTTATTTCTTCCTAAAATTGCCCAGAGTCCTAATTATAAGACACAGAGTTCGTCTCAGTTCCCTGAAATGTTATGAAAGAGCTAAATGAATGTCAGGCTTCCTTTTATAAAAAGAAACGAGAAAAGAGTACGCAGATTAAAAAGTAAAAAAAAAAAAAACCTAAGCAGAGGAAATGAGCTAAAGACACTGGCAGGCGCTGGGGGGTGTAGACACACCAGGGTGCACAGCTGGTGGAGCGGGGAAGGCGAGAAAATGCAACCCTGGAAAGACGGCCCTTCCATGTCGCTGCTTTTCTGGTAACAAAATGCCTGACATAGCAACATTAGGAAGAAGCAGTTTGCTTTGGCTCACAATAGGAAAGGATACAGTCCAGCCACGGTCAAAAAGACAGTGGGTTACTTTGTAACCAGTTTGGAAGCCAAGAGCAAGCAATGCTGAGGCTGGCTGCCTCTGTTGGCTTCAGTGCAGGACTCCCTCGGTTGGCCCCATTCTGCCTTTGACTTCTACTTTTTACTTCACTCTGCCTTGGACCAAGTCATCCTCTCCTGGAGTTTAAACAACAGAGATGTGCACCAAAGTCTAGCACATCTCCCAAGAGCATCTGTGACCTCCCATACCTAGTCTACAGCTGCCCGTGGATGCCTTGCTGAACACACTCCTCCAAACACGCCTCGTGCCTGCCATCTTGCTTGGGTGCAACCACATCCATCGGCAACCCAACCTCTGACTGGCCCTGACCTACCAGGAACATCAATACCACAGGCTCACACTCACTGCTGGGCAGCTACGGATGGTCATGTTGGCGCACATCAGTCAGTCAAATGAGCCAAAGTCCCTCAAGGGACTCCTTTCTACATGGCTCCCTTCCAAGGACCTTCATACCCCGTCCCCCTGTCCATGGACACCATGATGGCTATTTCCTGTCCTCTCACACTGGGCTGAGACAGAAATAAGGACATTTCTGAAGTTTATGGACAGTGTTATTTCTCAAGCACATTTGATGCTGGCGTGAAGGTAGCCAGGGGCCTTAAGGTGCACTCCCTCGTTGACAGGATGGGGGGATGAGTAAGGGGACAGCTGGAGCTTTCGAAGAGCTGGTGATTCATGTATCCCACCAAAACATGTAGCAGAACAGAGGTCCAGTCTGGCCATGCTGGCACCAAGATGTCACAGAAGGACATCAGCTACTCCTTTGGCAGGGGCAGACTATCATTGACCCAAGAAATCTAGAAGGACGAGATAGGCACAAAACAAGATTCAAAGCCAGGCGTGGTGGCACACCTGTAATCCCAAAACTCAGGAGGCAGAGACAGGCACAGGCAGATCGCTGTGAGTTCGAGGCCAGCCTGGTCTACAAAGTAAGTCCAGGACAGGACAGACAAGGCTTCACAGAGAAACCCTGTCTCAAAAAAAAAAAAAAAAAAGAAAGAAAGAAAGAAAGAAAGAAAAAGAAAGAAAGATTCAAGCCCTTCCTCCCCTGGGACAGGGAGGCTCTGCTTGGTTGGACTGAAAGGACTCTGAAATGTTATTCTGGGGTCTACGTGCTACTATGGAGGCATTGGGCCATGAAGAGGACAAAACTACATCCTGGGACCAGAAGCTCCCTCCACCCAAGTGAGGAGGGAGACCACCCACTGAACACTTCAGACCCATGGGGACTCAGCCACCGCCTCAGTATAGTAAGCACACTCCAAGGACATCAAACTCAGGTTGGGGAGGTCCTGAGGCCATCACTTCATGCCTTTTGCTGTAGGAACTTCAATTTTTTTGGAGGGTTTTGATTTGTTCACTTGGACATTTGAATCCCCAAAAGATAAAAACAAATACATTTACTTTATGAATGCATGCTCACCTGTGTGAGGGCATTCCATTAACTTATAGGTCACATTAAGAATTTAATGTGTTCTGGTATATACTCACTTATAATTGGGCACTAGCCCAAAAGGCATGTCCCACGAAAGTCTTCACTTACCAGGAGATTGGGATAGATGTGAGGACATCCTACTGAGACTCTGGTAAGAGAAATATAGGGGATGGGGAAATAGAAGGACCCAGGGTCCTAGAAACCTACAAGAAGAACATCTTGATGGGTAGATCAGGGCCCCGGGGAATCTGCTCAAACTATTGCACTAACCAAGGACAATACAATAGTAAACATTGAACCCCTACTCTGATCTACCCAATGGTCAGGACATTCTCCACAGTTATGTGGAGAGCAGGGACTGACTCTGACATGAACTCTGATGCTCCATATTTGACCATCTGCCCTTGGTGGGGAGGCCTGAGGGCACTCAAAGAAAGAATAAGCAGGCTACCAAGATGAGACTTGATAGCCAGCTATGACCATATAGTGGGGAAGGAGGTCCCCCTCGGTCTTAGACCTAGGGGAGGGGAATAGGGTAAAAACAGGAGGGAGGGAGGATCAGGAAGATACAAGTGATGGGATAACAATTGAGTTGTAATCTGAACAAATTAATAAAATTAAAATTTTTAAAAAGGAAAAATAAATAAATAAAAATCTCCCCCAAAATAATTTAATGTGAAAAAAAAAAGAATTTAATGTGTTCAATTTGAATTAGTACAGCAGTAGATGACTTCTCTAACAGGTGTGCACTTCATGTCACATTTGTCTACAAGATAGTTGGGGAAGACAGATTCCTGTGTGAGCAGCTTCATCTCCAAGTCACCTCCTTCCTGGATACCCTGGGTACAGAGGATTTTCACCTCGTTCTGCAGCCTGGCTTTGTGGTTCTTACCTGCTTCCTCAGTGAGCTCTGAAAGCCCAGATGCACAGTGGCCTAAGGCAAGAGAACCTGCTTTGGGGGGGAATTGGGGTATGTGACTGAGGTAATGTGGCCTGGACTCAGCCTTCTACAGCAAGGCTGCATATAAACCAAACATGCCTCCAGCTCCACACACAGCCCTCACAGGTCCTCACACCCATGGCTCTCTATCCTACACTAACACACACACACACACACACACACACACACATACACACACACACATACACACACATACATACACACACACATACACACACACACATACACACACATACATACACACACACACATACACACATACATACACACACACACATACATACATACACACACACACACATACACACAGCCCCTCACACACTATTCATAGGTCCTCACACTCATAGATCCCCAGCTCACACTAACACACACACAACTCACACTCACACACTCACATAGCCCATCACACACCCCTTATAGATCCTCACACTCATAGCTCCCCATCACACACACACACGCACACGCACAGGCACACACGTACACACACACACACACACACACACACACACACACACAGCCTCTCCCATACTCCTCAGGTCCTCACACTTATAGCTCCCCATCTGACACACTCTCACACCAAGAGCCCCCCCCCCGACTCACACAGCCTTACACACACATACCTCAGTTATCTTCATGCTCAGTCACACATCCCGTCCTTAGATGAGCTCATGTACACTCACACAAGAAGATGACAGTCACGGTTCACATGAGCATCATGCCCAACAGCCATGCTGGGGGGGGGGGGGGTCTGCTTTGCAGCCACACCCATGTGGCTTCAAGGCATATTTTGGTGGTTTCTATAGCACTCACACTGCTCGGGCATGCTCTCTTATGTTTCCTTGGTACTGATGTCTTAGACCATTCCTGGGGTACCAGTCCGAGTGAATGCGGGCCCTTATGCTCTCTGACCACACTTCTCCCAGATGCCCAGGAGGTCTCTGTGTCCTCTACTCTGAGCTACTCAGAGAAATTTCAAAAGGCTCAATCCAGGTCTGCCACTTACAGACATCCACCACCCTCATACATTCCCCACAAACACATTTTCCCTGTTACAGTTCTGTTCCCCTGGCCTTCCAATCACTTCCGAATGGACCCTTTGCAACACTCCAGGGAAACCAACAGTGGCTGAAAGGTGAAGTGTGTCATCCCATGGGCTTAGCACTGCTCACTCTGTCCTAGTGAAGGGACAAAGGCTGCCAAGGTAAAGGCCCCAGTAGCTGGCACATTGCGGGTGGGGCCACAGATGCCTCAGAGAATAGCTATAGGTAGGCGGACTCACTTGGAAAGATCCAGAGAAGACCAAACTGTGAAGTCACTAACCAAAATTGCCACTCAAAATGCTAAACCTTCAATGTCCGAGAAGGTGGAAGGGGTCTTGTAAAATAGAGTTAGAGTCACTTCATGAGAGCCCTGGGTGGAGCAGTCTGAAATGCTGGACCAATTGGGATTGGAAGCTTTCTTTGAAAGTGTCCTGGGAGCTGACTTGTTCTGATGAGGAACAGCAATTGATGCACTTGATGCTGGAACATGAAGGATACAGGATGTCAGTGTCCAGCATGCTGAGAGGAATGCATCCTGTCAGGCCTGATCCAATGTCAGTGTCTGGTTCTTTTGTTCTGAAAGCATGTAATTTCTCACAAGCATTATCCAGTCCTAAAATGATAAGTGTATAAGGTGTGTGTGATGCTCAGAACAATTAAGGCTGGTTTTCACAGGTCTCCATTCCAGGAGACAACTCCACAGTAATGGCTCTGAGTCTTGAGTTTGACTGTGTTGTCCCACCTCAGGAGGGAACCCACTATGCAAACCAAATCACACTCCCAGAGGTGTGAACAGTAGAAATTGTAACAGACCAGAGTCAAAAACACTGAAGCAATCCCTTCACTTGGAGGATTGTTAAAAAAGTAAGGCAGCTGGAGCAGGAACTCCGAAACCCATTTTAAGCAATACTAAAAGGAAAGTTTCAGAGTATGTAAGGGAAGCTGTTGCAGGCATGCACTGTCTTGGCCAGTTTGTCCCATCCCGGGGACAGAGCCTAGGGCTACACATAAGCTGAGCAAACACTATGTTGACTGAGCCATATTCTCAGGCCAACAACAGACTTTTCAATCTGGAGGGTACAGGGCATAAGCATAGCAACCAGGGCAGGTCAGGGGGCTGCAGCTATGGCAAGGATGTAGTGGAGGGTAAAGATCTCAGGCACAGAGGAGGTCTAAGACTGGGCTCGGGAGGCAGAGGCAGGAGGATCGCTGTGAGTTCGAGGCCAGCCTGGTCTACAAAGTGAGTCCAGGACAGCTAAGACTACACAGAGAGACCTTATCTCAAAGGAAAAAAAAAAAGACTGGGACCCAGAAGGCACTAGGGAACAGTGAGTCTGCAGTGAGTTCTACCCTCAGTCCCTGAGGTCACCTCAGATGCACCAGACAGACCCCTGGCCTGAGCATCCACCTGAATACCACTGGGACTGCTCAAGGTCACTCAGAGTGTGCTGCATCAGAGCCTGGCTGACATGTGTGACAGTTCTGTTAACATTTCAGGAGCTGTCCCCAGAGCCTGGCGTCTTGCCTCAATTCAGTCATCCCGCCTGCTGCCATTTGTCACAGAGCTCACTTGGACATGGAGGCTTGGTGGCAAATAAGGAAGGGTGCTAGGGTCAACAGATAGTGACTTCTGTCCTCAGCCACAACCCAGCCCTAGCCCTGGGGGCCTAGAGCAGCACCCCTCAAGCAAGAGATCCCAGACTTGATCAATATCCCAGCCTTCCCAATACCGAGAGGTCCAAACTAGTCCAGATGTGATTGGAGCTTCAATTCTCAGACCTCCGCACCAGCCTCAGAGTCCTCTTCTGAGCATGCTCAGTCTACTAAAGTCCAGCCAATCACACAGTTAAGACACATGCACTTTTTATACATTAAATTACTTCAATAAAAAGGGTTTTTAAAAATGCTACATTTCAAGACAATTTTCTCAAGAAAGACCTTTTAAGCGGCTGCTTTGAGCTCTCTACTCTTGCCCTGAAGCATCAGGCATAACAGCCTTGGTCCTCATTAAAATCAGACACACATATATAAAGAGCAATGCTCCATTATCGCAGTTTATTGGGCAGTATTAAAGTGTACATGGTGCCTCTCTAGAACTGAGGTAAAAACGGTTTCAAGATACCCTGAAAGGATGCAATGTTAGTTACACAACAGGGCATTGTGTTGTGTGGGAAAGGGCACACGGGCCGAAACCCCTGAAAGCCATTCTCCTTTGCCTTTTTGTATCATAATTTTTAAAATCTTATTAATTTATTCAGATTATAACTCACTTGTTATCCCATCACTTGTATCTTCCCATTCCTCCCTCCCTCCTACTTTCACCCTATTCCCCTCCCCTAGGTCTATGACTGAGGGGGACCTCCTCCCCCAGAGACTCTAGGTAAGAGAAATATAATAGGAAATCGGGAAATAGAAGGACCCAAATGGTCCTAGAAACCTACAAGAACATCATGATGGGTACAGGAGGGTCTGCTCAAACTATTGCACTAACCAAGGACAATACAAGTAGTAAACATCGAACCCCTACTCTGATCTACCCAATGGACAGGACATTGTCCACAGTTATGTGGAGAGTGGTGACTGCTTTGACATGAACTCTAGTGTTCCATATTTGACCACTTTCCCTTGGTGAGGAGGCCTGGTGCACTCAAAGAAAGAATAAGCAGGCTACCAAGATGAGACTTGCTATCCTTTACCTTTTACTGACATGCTAAACATCATAGCCAAAACCAACTTGGTAAAGAAAGAGTTTGCTTGAGCTTAGAGTTTATAATTCACCATGAAGCAAAGTCAGGAACCTGGAGGCAGGAGCTGAGGCAGAGGCTGTGGAGGAATCACTAAGCTTACTAGCCTAGTCTCCTGGTTTGCTCGTTCTGTTTTATAAAACCGAGGACCACCTGCCCCAGGATGGCATCGCTCACTGTAGGCTGGGCTCTCCTACATCAATCATTAATGAAGAAAACAGCCTCAGACTTGCCTACAAGCCAATCTGATGGAGACATCATCTCAATTAGGGCTTACTCTTTGCAAATGGCTCGTTTGCTTTAAGCCCAGCAGCATGCCGTCAGATTAGCTTCAGCTAAGAAGGAAAAGCCATTTGATGATGTCAGCTGGGGGTCTGGGGCAAGCTGGGGGCTATTCTATGCCACTTCCTCTTGCCTTGTCATACTTTTCCCGAGAGTACCTAACTTTAGGAAGACTCCTAGACTACAAGTGTAGCGAAGGATTTTCTCATAGACAGACCCTAGTTCCAGGGGTGGAGGGGGCCAGTGGCTTCTCTCAGACCCAAGCACTCGTGGGAGCAGAACAGAACTAAGGTGATGTCAGGCGGCTAGCTCCCGAACGCTCTTCCATGGCACAAGCCCTCCCTGACAACGTTCTCAGGGCTTGCTTAATAGGCTTTCAAAACAAGTTACAGAAACTACAAAGTGGGAAGAAAACATTTCATACACCAAAATCCCAGCTTTATACCTTTACACCCAACACAGGCCTTGAACTTAAATTTTTTTTCAAGCAAAAGAAATTAAAATGAAGGAAAATTTCAGCCTGAACTTTTCTAATAAAATGCTCACAGCTTGAAACACAGCCGCTGTTAACTTTGGCGGAGGTCCCTGCCAACCCTTCCCAGGCCATCAGCGCATAAACACAATGTAATATAGTGATTCAATTTTCTAAAGAATTGGTTAGCAATTAAACAGGATAGTTGAGAACAGATATTAAATTCCAGAGAGAATTGCCATTTAAACTTTAACTTTTCCTAGTAACAAAGGGGAAATAAGAGAACAGCAAGGAAGTATCTCTTGCATTTCAGTAAGAAAATTATAAAAATTGAGGTCAAGTGCCCTCTGGGATTCTTTCAATGAATCATGACCTTGATATGGAGCTAGGCAGCATCAAGGGTATGCGGGCTGTCTTGTGGGGTGCTCAGCTTTCTGTGTTTGCTTTTACCTCAGTTATCGGTCCTGGGACAGTCAAGGAATTATTGGTCCATTTGTTACAGGTCATTGGAAGGATCAATTGCTCTAAACAGATGGTTCTCGAAATTCAGTTCATCTACTGGGGGGGGGGGGCAAATACGCTCATGAGAGTCACCCCAGGCCAGCTTTTTGTCTTGCTTCATGTAGCAGCAGCCGGACAGAACAGGCAGAGACGACACTACACGCTGAAGGTAGAGGGACCATGGGAGGGCTCTGCCTTCCGGTCATCCGCCTTCCAAGCCTGGAAGCCAGAGAACTTGGGGGAGCTCTGGGGAACCACAGGTGCAACCTCAGGGACCTAAGGGGGGCTCAGGATCCCAGGTGGGAGCCAGGAAACTACAGGTGGGGCCTAAGTGAACCCTAGATAAGACCTCAGGGATCGCAGGTGGGACCCCAGGAACTGCAGGTGGGATCTTGGGAAGCAGAGGCATGACTCCTAAGAACTCCAGGTACAATCACAAGAAATTATAACTGGGACCTGAGGGAACTCTGTGGGGAACCACACAGGGGACTTCAGGGGACAGCTACAAGGAATTACAGGGAGTAGGTTAGCCCCTAGACATGCCTATAAAGGGCTATTTATTAATAGGCTGAGCTTATTCACATGACTAGACCAATCTTATCTGTAGGCAGCACCATTCTATGAGCTGGAGTTGTGAAGTGGATAAAAAAAAAAAAAAGAGCAAGCTGGGTACGAGCATCCGCCACCCTCTGCTTCTTCACTGCAGGTGCAATGTGACCAGGTGTCCTGAACTCCTGCCACCAGGACCTCCCTGATGTGGTGGTCAGTACCCACAAACTGTGAGCCAAAATAAGCCTCTGACATTGTTTTTTATTTACTTGTTTATTTGTTTTGGGGTGTTTGTTTGTTTGTTTGTTTGTGACTGGGAACTCATTATGCAGCCTTGGATGGCCTGGAACTTGCTCTGTAGACCAGGTTGATCTCAAACTCACAGAGATCCACCTGCCTCTGCTTCCTGTGTGTTGGTATTAAAAGTACACACCACCAAAATATGGCTTTAAGTTGCTTTAAAATATATATTGCTATTTATTTGTTTTTATTTGAGTGTGTGTATGTGTGTGTGTGTGTGTGTGTGTCTGTCTGTCTGTCTGTCTGTCTGTCTGTCTGTCTGTCTTTGCCTGCAAAACCCTGAAGAGTACATCAGATGCCCTGGAGCTGGAGTCGTAGTTGGTTGTGAGCTTCCTAGTTCGGGTGCTGGGAATTGAACTTGGATCTTCTGGAAGAACAGCATGTATTCTTGATCACTGAACCATCTCACTAGGCCCCATAAAATTGCTTTTGGCTGGGTATTTTATCATCAAAACAAAAAAACCATAACTAATACAGTCCCCCAGAAACTTGCTAGGCATCTCAGGGAAGCCCATCTTCTGTGCAGTAATCAGGCCTGGCTTGGCTTTTCCTACTGCTGGGACCACAGGAGCAAAGTGAGCAGGGTGCTGCCATCCAACCCCTCTTAGGTTAGTCAGTTCCTGTGCTCCAGAAGGAAAGGTGCCATACACAGAGGTGCGGATCCAAGATGCCTCTGTCTCCGTCGCTACCCACCCCCATCTTTACATTACCACCAATGCCAAAGGAGAGGCAGGGCCACAGATCCCATCAAGACCAGGAAGGAGGCTAAGTCACAGAATGCAGGCTCCTAAAGAGCCAGTCCCCAGGGGCTTACAGCCAAATGGCCCCTTGTGCCTGGAGCAGTTCTGTGTTCTTTCAACCCAAGCTCCTGCCTGGAGATGGAGATGGAGATGGGGAAGACAGTAGCCTCGCCTACTCATCCACACTCCATCTTTCTCTCACTGTTGGCTGCTCACTACCATTTCCCTTGTTGGCTCTGGCAGCAGCACTTGCACATCTTTCACCGACAAGCATAGGTCAAGAAGCCTTACTGAAGTCAAAATAATTAACCAGAAGAACGAGAGCACACGGCACGGGAGGCAGCGTGGTGAACCCCGCCATGTTGTAGAGTCTGTATAGTTCAACTTGCCAGCTGGGAGTCTGGGCATCACAGATACTGTATATGAGCAAAGATACATTCACCGCTAGGGTACCCTAACTGTCACCAGCTCGTGGTACCCAGAATGTGGGGAAGGCAGAGACCATCGTGCCTTAATGGATGAGTGTGATGCTTGAAGAAAATTAATTTAGAGGCAGATGGAGCTGTAACTTCAAAGATGAATCAGTGCAGCGCAGGTCAGCCTTAAGCACAATATGCATAATCTGCCAGAAGATGATTTAAGGAAAGGCTCTCCTGCAAAGCAGCGTGAGCACGTGCAGAAGATGCATTTCTGTCATTGCTGTGAAAACCAACAGCCCGCAATGCCGCTGTGAAGAGTGCTAAAGAGCTGGCGGCTATAACCAATGGGAAGAGAATGCCGAGCTGAGACTACTGGGCAGGGTGTGGCATTGGCTGATGTCCTAGGGTGTGGGTCTTCTCTTCTAGGGACAGGCACCACTGCATCCCTACCCAGTTCATGTGCCCTTCGTTGCTGCTATGGCGGCTCGGAAGTGCCAGCTCTTTCTTGGGAGTCTATTGTATCACACTCCTGGTGCGACCTCATTTATAATGTTTTTCAAAATACATTTTCTTAGCAGATGTGTTAGCCAGTTTTCTACCCCTGGGACAAAAATGCCAGAGAAAAATCTACTTAAAATGAAGAAATGCTTATATTGACCCATGATTTCAGACGTGTCAGGCCATGACCACCTGGCCTCATTTCCTTTAAACCTGGGAGCAGACATCAGAGTCCACAGCCGTTCACACGTTGTTAGTTCACACGTTGAGAGTGTGCCAGCCTGTCATAAGCTGAGCTGTGCCTGCTAAAATTCCTGTGTAGAAGCTTTAAGAGTCAGAGCCTCCGAATGTGTCTTTATCAGGGCTTTTGAGGAAGTAAACAACATTCAATAAGGTCGTTTTGGGGGGCTATAGCCCAACACAACTGGTGGCTTCTTATGAAAAAAGACTATAGCACTTTTGCTCACAACACAAGATCCAGTGTAGGACAAGGGTATCCTGAGCCTGGCATCCAGTGTGCACAGAGGGGAACTCTCCACCAACAGTGTGTGGTGTTACGATGAAGAGATCTGGCTTACCTTGAAAAAAATCCTGGGAAGTGCACGTGATAAGAGGCAGGAATTATCTAAATGTAGAAAATCATGGAAATCTCTCAGGCAATCCAAAGAAGGGGGGAGGTCAGTTTAACCAGAGACACGTCTTGTTTTTGGGTGTGAGCGCTCAATAGGTAAAGGCAGGAAACTCCCACCAGACTGTACACTACATGCAGCCAGCTCCGAGAGTGCAAGAAGGCTCCATTTGGAAAGTTGATTCCAATGCTGGCAGAACCATAAACACAAGGAAGTTGCCAAGACAATGAAGGAAATCATGGGGAATTCTCTGCTGTGCATAAATCAAGCTGTACAGTGCTATTAATCAAGACAATTAGACATTGGCTGAGCACACTGAGCACAACAATATGATAGGCAGTTGATTGTGGGCAGCATAAAACATCTAGCTCCGAGTTGGGGCTTCAAACCGATATAGGGGCCACTCAAGAACCTGCCAGGAAACTAGAAAAAGCTCAGAGTCTCATCCCGCAGAAACCTGAAAAAAACAAGTGCCTAATAAATAAAATGTCCAACGTTTCCATTATAAGACTAGCAGAAGAAAATACAAGAAATCAGTTTTTAGCTACTAGAGGAGGAGAGGTCTCCTAGCCAGCAGATAAATCCAAAACTCATAAAAGAGAATACTGGCTGACTGACCTGAGCAGCTTCTAAACTTCAAAAGAATTGGTGGAATTGAGAGATGACAGACTAAGAACAACACGTGTCACAGTTGCAACGGAGTGTCACTGATACACTGTTGCTGTCCAAAAGGGGTTTGTGACTCAAGAACTTCATTTTAAATTTCTACTGCAAGCATAAATACAAAATGTTATAAGAGTATTATACATCAATTTTATTAGAATTTAAGGGCAATGAGAGAACCATATGAGACATTGCAACTGTCTGACTCCAGCCAGGGTTTAGCGTGGTGTGGGAGAATGTTAAGTCTAAAACTAAAAATGACTTCAAATGATGAGACGAACATCCCCAGACCTGAAGGAAGGTCTCTGATAAACACGTCACTTGACCACCTCCTGCTCTTGTGTCCCACAATCCTCTAAAATGATGGATTCTGCCCAAGGCTTTATGACTACTTTGTATGGCCTCTCTCTGGACCCTCCAGGATGTTATCAGAAGAAGCCTCATATCTGTCCTTTGTTTTCCCCTAGACTCAGGGATGGATGGCTCCAGCCAGCACCCTTGGCAGCCATGTTCAGCACAGGTGATGTATCCCTTGGCTGAACCAGAGCTCTGTCCCCACCATCTCATCCTATGGTCTCAAGCCTTCCCCACACCAGCTACCTGGAGGGGCACTTAGGGTCACATAGTCCGGTCTCTGGAAACTTCATGCTTCAAAGAACCTTATGAAGTGGCCTTTGTGTTCTGGTGACATTTAGGAGAAACTATGGGAGCTAGGGGACAGAGAGAGGTCACAGAGAGGAGTCATACAGCCCTGGGAGCGAGATCCACCATTTTAGAAGATTTGGGACACAGAAGCAGGAGGTGGACAGATGATGTGTTCACAGAGAACCTTCTTTTGTCTCATAATTTGAAGCCTTCCAGCTGCAGGCCTGACTGAGGAGCAAAGAGCAGCAGACCACCCGCCTTACCTCAGTACCCTTCTCCTGACGGTCGTGAGACAAGCAATGCCTCCCCAGTGCTAAGCCACAGCAGCAAAGTAAATCCCCCTGGTGTACGCATGTACACACAATCCCCACAGTGTGCACATACACAGACGTACACACACACACACACACATGATCTCCACAGTGGACACACACACAATCCCCACAGTGCACACACACAATTCTGCAGTGCAAATACATCTTTACAGTGCACATACACACTCTGCCCACAGTTTACACATACAATCCCCACAGTGCACACACACACACATGATCCCCTCAGTGCACACACTCTGCCCACAGTTCACACACATAGAACCCCTACAGTATATATACATACACACTCTCTACAATGCACACACACACACACACACACACACACACACACACACATACACACACACCCCCAACAGTGCACACACACACAAGCCCCACAGTGCCCATATAGACACACTTCCCACACTGGACATAAAACTGCACAGTGCAACACATATACACACACACACACACACACACACACACACACCTGCACACACACACATTCCTCACAGTGCATGCAGACATACACACACACACACACACACATTTCATGCAATTCTGTTGCGTGTCATCTCATGAATGTTCTGTGAGGTGGGGATTTACTACAGAAATCTTCAATATAGCAGAACTACAGGCCTGATATTTCAAATCTCTCACCTAAGACCACACAGCGGGAGAATGACTTGCAGAGATACCACAGCACAGTCAGTTCGTTCCCATGGGACACCCTCAAGGGTTCCGGCCTCAGAGACTTATTGGGGGACATAAGTCAAAGGACTTCAGAGGCAGCACAGACCCTGCTGACATCCCCAGAATCCGAACACAACCGGGGTGGGTGTCCTTGGCCTCCCTGAGTCCAGAGTAGTGGCCCTGACCAAGCACGCCTCCAGGGCCCAAATGAGGGTCTGTGTGTGGCTCCTCATCCTGAGGAGACACGGTGCTACCCGTTTTGCCATGAAGCAGAACAGGAGGCTTCTATGCACAACAGGAGCGAGCGTGTTCATGTCTGCTCCATGCTCAGCCCAAGCGTGGCAGAGCTGCGCCTTGGGTCCCCAGAGATGTCACTCCCCCCCCCAACACACGAAGCACAGCGTCTCCTGGAGACGCTCTGGAGTGGATTTCCATGTTTATAAAAGCATGAATTATTGAAGAGCACTCAGGAATTCTTGTGTTCCATTTACACAAATCAATGAGCAGAGGGCTACAGTCAACCTTCGCTGCTTTATGGCGCATAAAGACGGGGCGGCCATGTGAAGTACAGGTCCAGAACAATCCTATTCACGGGGCTGGCGAGCCGACTTAGTGTCCACGAAGAAAGACAAGGGCAGCTGTAGGCTGAGTCTTTTACGTTTCACGTGGGAGAGTTTCAAAGGCAGAGCGGAGTGAGAAGGCAGAATGACGGGTCCCAGGAGCCCCTCGCTGGAGTCGATACAGCCCAGCGCTCTGCTCTTCCTGTTTCATCTAACTGCTCCACTTCTTTTAAAACCGCATGTTAAGATAAATGAACTGAAGACCTCAGGAAAAGGCAAACACACACGAATGGTAAATGCGAACGGTATAAAACTGACAGTGACGCTTAAATAAAATTTACTGCAGTGCTAATAAAGATTCCAGGAGGATTTTTTACACTGTCAAAATAAGTCATTTATTTAGGCAGAAAAGTGAACACATTAAAACTGCAAGAAACCATTTGAAAAAAAAGAGGGCAGCCTTTATGAACTACATATTACATTATAAAGCCATAAAAGGCTCCATTAGAAAAAGAGAGCCTTCTTTTTAAATAATCTTGGTGTAAGGAAGGGCTTTTTAAGCCCATTATAAAAGCCAGAAACCATTAAGAAAAATATGAATCCATGTGGTCTGTGGAAAATTAAAAACTTACACACTTACAAACCTAAAATAATTTCAAGATAACTATTACAGCAGGTGAGTTTGGTAAAATGGCTGAGAATAAAGTCAATGTGCAAAAAAATCAACTGTGTGTCTATTCTATTCCTAGCCACCTCCAAGTGACATTTAAGAAGAGTGGCTAAATCATCAGATGACAAATAGCAGCCCTTTTCCTGGCTGGGGAGGCCAGATACTGTTTCCATCTCTTTGCGGTGCTCCGCCCACGTTCTCCAGCCACCGGCGTCCATCCGCTCACACCTGTTGCTCATGTTTTCTAGAATGGGTGCCCCCTTCCTCTCAGGACTCGTCGTGTGTGTTTTTGATAATGCCATCTCTCAGAGGTTTATTTCTTTACCTGGTGCATCTTTGGAAAAGGCACCCGGCGTTTCCTGCATTTCCTCGGTCTTCCAACGCTGACTGCGGTGTTGCCGGTGCGTGTTCCCGACCGAGCTGAAGGACCCTGGCAGGAAGCCGCTTGCCTTCGGTTCTTGGCAGGCACACGGTAATAGCTGCAGTGAGGTCCCCAATGCGTCCTGGTTGACCTGATGACCAGTGTGGTGGGGGGATTTGAATCTGGGCCCTGCTCTAATCTAGGGCACCTCTCAGGGGCTTTGCTGAGGTCCCACGCCTCTTCCCCTGCTTCGGAGCAGGCCCCAGCCGCTCTCCACCCGTGCTCCCTGGCCCCAACACCCTGCCGGAGATAACTTTCGCAGGGTCCACCTGCCGGGTATGCTGTCTGTTCAGACCTTCACGTTGTCAACTCTACAGACTTTTCTTTTCATGGTTGTTGCATCTGTTAAATTCTCACAAACGTCGCTGTGCTCTCGTGATTATGTGAATATTAAATATTTATACCTGGAGCATTAACCCATCAGGTGTAAGATGTAAACCATGGCTCTAACTTCATTTTTCTCCCTAAAGCCTGAGGTAAACGTCACAGAGACGCTTATTGAATAATCCATCCTTGGGCTGCTGATTTGAAATATCACCTTAATAACGGGCTAAATTATTAAGAATACTGGATTTCTTCTGGACAACCCCATCTATTAATCTCACCTGTTGATCTAGAGCTGGGCTGCTGCTCCACAGTGTTTTAATTCTGAAGCTTGCCACCCGCCCCACTATGACAGGGTGCCTCCCTTCATTGCTCCTTTAAATAAGCAGACTCTTTGTGCTGTGCACAACCAAAGGGCATTCACTCCGGCTGTTTTAACTTTAATATTTTTATAGTCTTTCCTGAGCTTGTGCATCTGGGTCTGAGCAAACAGAAGCTACGGATAGCTGCTATGAGGAGCAGGTCTGCGTGTCTTGGGATGCTAGCACCATACCAGCAGCCAGAGTGCTAACACCTGCTCCCTAAGCAGGAGCAGGCTGCAGGCCTTCGCTACTGACTTCCTCCAATTCAACCTATTGCTCTGGCTCCCAAGACAATGTGCTCTCTCTCTCTCTCTCTCTCTCTCTCTCTCTCTCTCTCTCTCTCTCTCTCTCTCTCTCTCTCTCTCTCTCTCTCTCTCTCTCTCTCTCTCTCTCCCTCTTCTCTCTCTCTCTCTCTCTCTCTCTCTCTCTCTCTCTCTCTCCCTCTTTTCTTCTCTTCTCTCTCCATCTCCCAAGTCATCCAGAATCTATGCAGCATCAGGGGACCGTGCATGCTCCTCAGCCACTGTAGTCCCTGCCGTGTTGTGATCTCTCTCACAGACTTACGCATCAATCTTAGAAGGTTCCTAAAGGGTTGGCTCCCCGCACAGCATCCTGTAGTAGTTCCAGTCAGCCTGGCTCCACCCTGCACTTTCCTCAATCCTTGGCTTCCAGAGAAGGAAAGACAGGAGTGTCCTTCTTGCAGAAAGGAGGGCCCTGGAGGAGGGAAGTGAGGACACCTGACCAATCACAGATGCGTGGGCCCCACCTTCCCTGTTCAGCTCCCCAGCCTGGTCGTGGGTATTATGGAAGCCACTGTCCACCTGGCACTAGGTTGCTTCCATGTTGCTGTCATATCTCTCTCTCTCTCTCTCTCTCTCTCTCTCTCTCTCTCTCTCTCTCTCTCTCTCTCTCTCCTGATCATCTTCACTTAATTCAGGAAAGCAGCAAGAAGATGGGAAAGAGCCCTGTACCTCAGAATCCAGGAAGGACTCACTGTAACATGCCTGTGAAGCAGCTATAGGAAGTCCCGGGGATTGGGACACGGGGTGAGGAGTTACTCATCGCCTCTGGGGACAGGCAGCTCCAGCCTCACAGCTTTGCCAAGGTCAATGTTGTGTTAAGTCTTCCCTCTGTTTCCCCAAGTTAAAGTGTCAACGTCACACGTCTTTATTCCTTGTCTTTGTCACTCAGCCCTCTGAGTAAGGTCAAGAGGGAGGAAAACAAACAATGTCTGTTTTCTTCCAGAATCTGTCTGGTTTAGCTAAGAGCATGGCCACCGCCAACAGCACCCAGAGCTTACAGTTTCCGTGGTCAGTTCCCATGACAGAGCTCCCCAAAGGCAGGAAGAGTCAGAGACCCATCCGTGGGAAAGCCAAAGAGCAGCAAGGGCTCTATGCCTTGCAGTCAGGGCAGGGAACAGGACCGGGGGAGAGGACCTAGCATCATCGCATCTGGGGGACTTGAAGGCTCTAGGTCAGCAGGTCTCAGCCTTCCTAATGCATTGACACATCAATACAGTTCCTCGTGCTGTGGTGACCTTCAACCATAATGTTATTTTTGTTGCTACTTCATAACTGTAACTTTGCTACAGTTACAAATCATAAGGTAAGTATCTGATAGGCAGATGGTCTTAGGTGACCCCTGTGAAAGGGTCGCTTGACTGCCCCCCCCCACCCAGGGGTCATGACCCACAGGTTGAGAATCACTCAACTAAGTGAAGCGCCAGTCACTTTGTTCCAAACTTTTGTTGATATGGTTAAGAAATGCTGCATACACCCAATACGTCCCTTGGCATATCACAGCCTGCTTCCTGGGGCCACTCTAGCAGCCCCAACTGTCACACTCATTACTTAATTGTGTACTGTTGGGGGTTGGTCTGGCGCTATGTATTCTAATGCCGATTACTGGCCTCCAAGATCTGGTTGCCTCCCAGACAAGCCCCTGTCCTTCTTGTTCAAACCTTGCTCTACCCAATTTAAAGTTAACTGGTTAACAAACTTGCTGTAGCCTGTAACTGGGCAGAAGAGAAAGAGATGGAGCTTGGGTTCCCTGTCTTGGGGTGAGAGAGGGGCCAAGAGACCAGGAGAAGGAAAGATGGAGAGAAAAGGATGTAGCAGGGAGAAAGGAAGCCAGGGAGGAGGAAGTTGGCACAGAGCAGTATGGGCCATAAGCACGTGGCTATGAGGGCTGGCCCGATGGAACAGAAACAGCCAGATAGGGACAATTACAGCAAGTAGCATGGGGCATATAGCTGGGAAATAGCAAAATAGCATAGAGTGTTGATACCTGCTCAGTTATAGTGCCTTAGAGCTTTCATTAATCTAGAAGGTCTCTGTCTTGATTATTTGGGAACTAGCTAGGGTAGAGAAGGCTGCTGAAGTCAATTTCCACAGCAGTGTACCATGACAGACTGACCTTTCAATTTGTAGAGGCAAGTTGGTGAGAGCAAGTGGACAGCTTATCCCACAAAGATACTGACACTAGGTCCCTCTTACCCAGCTGTCCCCAGCCACCTCTGTCCTGCCCTGCACCAGTCTCAGTTGGCGAGTGGCAGGGTCACGACTGAACAGTGTCGGGTCACTCTTGTGCCACTTGTCTTCTGCATAGGCTATAGAACCTGGACACATAGAGGATGCTCCTAGGGTGAACTGGGCCCATGCAAGGGCACCCACAGGGGAGTTCTTCTGCCACTAAGATGTGGTCCTCATGGAAGACGCTGCAAGTCAGGCCCAGGTTTCATGTAGCTCACCTCACTCCAACTCTTTTCTGTCCCCAACAGGTGCCTCCTACTGTCACTGTCCTAGGAAAGCACTCTATGAGGAGCAACTCATACATTTTGTCCCAGGCCACTCTCACAGATGGTGCTCAACACATGATGAAAAGGTGATGTCAACAATTAACCACCAACTGAATGCCCTGGAGCCCACTGCCAGGGCCTCTGCTTCTCCAGTTGGTCTCCGTGGCAGGAATGATTCCATCCTTCTCTCTGCCATCACAAGCCTGCAGACCACAATGGCCTTGAGTGTTTACTGTCCATAGTTCAGATGCTAGAAGCCCAGGACAGAGCGGTTGGAAGATTTTGTGTCTGGGGAAGGTGACTTCCTGGTGCATAGATGGCACCATGGTAGAAGAGGGGAGGAGCCCTTGGGTCTTCTTTGTAAGGACTGAATCAACCTAACGGCTTCCTAGGGGCCTCACTCCCCAATATCTTCATGTGTGTGTGGAGGGAAAGGTTACATTCAACACACAAATTCGGAGGCAAACCAAACACAGAGTCCATAGCAATAGGGATTAAAGATAAGGGAAATCCCACAGCGTGAAGTAGCCCCTACACTCAGCCTGACTCTCCTTCCTTGGAGTAGTCTGAGGCCTCTCCTTGCTCTGTGTTTATGACTCCCCATCCCCACATCAAGATGCTTAGCCCTTGTGGGACAGCTTCTGTCCAGGCACAAGAGTCACATCATTCACCAGTCTTCACTGCTGTTCTAGACGCAGAGCCCCTGGCATCAGAACCTGAGATGAGGTTCCTATGTGGCAGAAGAGGCAGGACAGGGATGGAAGGAGTCGAGAGGGTGCGTTCAGAGCCAGCCAGCCTGAGCCTGCCCTCTTCTGAGGGAGCTCCAGAGTGTATCCAGACAGGGCAAGGCAGGGCAACTGCCCCTAGGCATCAAAACTCCAGGGGAGGGAAGTGGGAACCCCAGGGGAGTGTCTTAGTCAGTGTTCCATCACTGTGAAGAGACACCATTACCACGGCAACTCTTATAAGGAAAAGCATTTGATTGGGACCTACTTACAGGAGGTTTAGTCCATTATCATCATGACGGGAAGCATGGCAGCATGCAGGCAGACATGGTGCTGGAGAAGGAGCTGAGAGTCCTACGTCTGGATCCACAGAGAGCATGAGAGAAGGGGGGGGGAGAGAGAGAGAGAGAGAGAGAGAGAGAGAGAGAGAGAGAGAGAGAGAGAGAGAGACTGGGCCTGGCTTGGGTTTCTGAAGCTTCAAAGCCTGTGACACACTTCCTCCAACAAGGCCACACCTTCTAATCCTTCTAAATAGTTCCACTCCCTGACAACTAAGGATTCAAATCTATAAGCCTACGTGGGCCATTCTTATTCAAACCAGCACCAGGAGACACCACTGGGGGTCCGGGAATGGGCCCACTTAAGCACGTGAGCCTTCACCCAAAGCCTTCTTCCAAGGCCAAACTATGGGCTGGCTTTGTCTCCTGTCTCCTGTCTCCTAAGATCCATGTCCATGGACTGTTAGAACAGAAGCCATATTGAAAAAGAGCAAAACTTTCCATATGATGAAGGGAAAGGGGGGACAGCCAGGCTAAGGGGCCCCCAAGAAAGAAAGTAAGAGCATCTGCCATGACAGGAGCATGCCTGAAACCATGGGTGTGATGGGGACAGCCAGGCCTCTGTGGAGTCTGAAAGTAGAGGAGATTGGTTTCTCTAGGGTGGGAGAGTCCCCTGAAGAAGGGAGGGGGCAAGGGGGGATGCCCTGCAAGGAAGCAGCTGTGACAGGACACTCGATGCAGCTAGAGAAAGAGAAGGGAAGACAGAGAATGGTACCAGAACCTGCAGAGAACTAGAAGGAACAGCCGAGATACTCAAAGGCACGAAACTGCAGCACCTGTGCACACAGCACAAGATTCCAGGCTCTGAGAACTCCTGTTGGTCAAAATTAACAGTGACGTCAGCCGGTGCCTTTGGAAAAAAGTTGAAAAGCAAGCCTTGTCACCAAAAGAAACTGAATCCCACAGAGAGCGTCATGGGGACCTTTCCGCCTTCCATCACAAGGCACCGCGCTACTTTGGTGGTGAACCACCTCTGGTTAGTCCTGCCAGCTGTTGCTAGTCCACCAGGAGCCCAGCCAAGGAGAAGAAGTGGCAAGGTGCCCCTCTCTAGCCTTGTAGAAGGGACTCACAGAGACGCCAAGAATGGCAATGCCATAAGAGAACTTTCCATGGGTCCTTCCTGATTTCCCTGGAAAATACGCTGTGCTGGGGCCCTCCAGGGCCCTCCTGTCCCAGGACAGAGTGATGCCAGGGCCAGAGCAGATAAAACAGTACAGCCACACAAAACACCAGCACACTGCAAGAAGCCACCAACAACCATCTCTGCGCTGATTGGTAATGGTGTGTTTAATTGAAATTTCAAGGTTCATTACGGGATGTGGATTAATTAAATTGAGAGGGAAGATAATGAAAAATATTCCCACTGGATACATAAAGAGCAAGCCTGCTGTGGCAGGAGGGGAGGGGGATTAAAACGTATGGACCTGCCAGGACGCCCCATGCTTATTCCCTGGAAAGGAGTTGAGGCTGCTGCTGCACCCTACAGAACAAAGATGTGCCACAGGCTCCACAGAGAAAGCCACTGGCTCCACACAGGCCCTACATAAGCATCCATGGTTTCCACATGGGCTCCATACATGCACCCATAGGCTCCCCACAGGCTGCATGCGGGCATCCACAAGTCTCCACATATGCACACAGGCATTCCCAGAGGTTCCACACAGGAGTTTACAGACTCTCCACAGGCTGCACATGGGGTTTCAGGGCTTCCACACAGGCTCTGCTGTCTCCACACAGAGTCCAGGGTCTCAACACAAGTATCTATGGGCTCTCAACACAGACACAAACAAGGTCTCCACACTGACATCACACAAACCCCCACAGGCAGGCATTCACAGGCTCCACAGGCTCCCTGACCCCTTGAGTCAGAAGGTATAGAACCCAGAACCTTCCAGAGTCTTCCTCTTGCCAGTAAGCAGGAAGCCTTCAGGATATTCCTAGCAAGCACAGCGTTAAAGGACTACCTGAGGTCCCTGGTCTTGTCTGGCAGAATCCAGTGTGTCTGAAATGCAAGGATCAGGTTGGACACTACAGGATGCAGATAGGCCTTGCTAGCATGCCATACATCCAGCCAAGCACAGGGCAATGAGGCAGGGACCCCATGGCACAGAAAAGCCAAGCCAAAGGTCTCTTCACATTCCTGGCAGAGTAACACCTGCCCATGGTGGCCTCTGTGCTCTCCTCTGGGGCAGAAAGAGGACACCAGAGAGAAAGAACTCTATGTTCAAAGCTTCCATGGTATGTTTGATGGTGTGGTGTTCCCAGCATGATGGCCTTTAGGGGTGCTCTTCCCCAGTCTCCTCAGTTAGCCCTGAGCTCATTAAATCAACCATGAACTCTAAGTGTGAGAGCCTTAGTGCAAATCATAAGAGCTCCCACCAAAGAAGCACTATAAAAAAAATAATAATAAAGGAAGCTATTTGTTTAAAGTGGAAGACGACTCTAGATTGCAGAGATGACTCAGAGGTGTTTGACTTGTGAGCGTGGGAACCTGAATCCAGACCCTCAGAACTCATTAAAAAGCTCGGTGCTTCAGCCTGTGCTTGTAATACCCACCCTGGAGAAACGGAGCTAGGAAGATCAGTGGTGCTGACTGGCCAGGCAGCTGTGCCTCGTGGCCAAGTTCAGGGCAAAGGGAGCCCTGGTCTCAAAAACATGGTGGGCAGCATGCAAAGAACAAGCCCCAAGTTGTGTACATGCAGCTACACATATAGGTGACCCACATGCATATGAATCTGAACACACAAATAGAGAGAGAGAGAGAGAGAGAGAGAGAGAGAGAGAGAGAGAGAGAAGAGAAGAGAAGAGAAGAGAAGAGAAGAGAAGAGAAGAGAAGAGAAGAGAAGAGGAGAGGAGAGGAGAGAAGAGAGGCAGGCAGGCAGATGATTATAAAGAAAGGTTCTGAGTAGTCAGAAAACATGAAGAAGAAAAGAAAACACTCATGTATGTGGATAGCAACACAGGAACCACCATACTAAATCCCAACAAAGTGAAGGGCAGAAAAAAGATGCTGAGTCTAATAGGCCCTGCTGAAGTGAGGCTAAGCTTAAAGTAGTGCCACACCCTGGGGACCGCAAGAGGCCATCAGGTCTCTAAGTGAAGGGTAGCCTCTGAGTCAGGCTTATGGTGGAATACTGAGGATTCCTTCCAGAGGGATAAAAATAGATTGTGTGTTTGTATAGCTTAAAGCTGTAAAGAAGGAGACACCTGTGTTAAATATACAGTTGAACCAGAGTATAAAAAGAAATGGAAATTTCAGAACAAAAATAAATCACAAAACAAATTGGTTAAAAAAGAACAGCTAAAATGTGTCAGCAGTCACAAAAAACATAAATGGATGAGATTCAATAAATTAAAGCTGCCATAATGCGTTAGAATTCAGCTATATGCTGTTTTAAAATATTGAAATTTTATATAAACAAAACATTGTAAAAGCTATGGCACAAATAGCACACATGCATGTTTACACCCGTTACTGCTTAGTTCTCAGGGTTTTTTTTTAAATATCTTTAAAGGATAGGATATTATGAGAAATAAAAGGAGTCAGTTGTAAACTTTGAGTTCCCCACTCAACAGGTCCTCACTGCCTGATCCGACATTCATCCTCTGGGCAATGAAATGAGGACACATACTCAAACTAAGCAGGCACACTGAGGTGTACATCCTAAATGTCCTTCCTCAAGTGATTGGTTAAATTTGATGCATCCACTGTGTTAACTTCTCACACCAAAATCATCTATTGGGAAGTGTAGTGATTTCAGTGAGAATGACCCCAGAGGCTTAATATACTTGATGTTTGGTCCCTAGTTGGTGAACATTTTAAGAAGGACTAGGAGGTGTGGCCTTGTTGGAGGCAGGATGTCAAAGGAGGGATGTCTTTGAGGTTTCAAAAGTGCATGCCAGTCCCCCCCCCTCTCTCTCTCCCTCTCCCTCTCCCTCTCCCCCTCCCCCTCCCCCTCCCCCTCCCCCTCCCCCTCTCCCTCTCCCTCTCCCTCTCCCTCTCCCTCTCCCTCTCCCACTTGCTTTATGATTCTCAGCTGCTGCTCCAGTGCCATGCCAGCCTGCCACCATATTCCTCGTGATGATGGTCATGAATTACAACTGTGAGAAATGCCCCAATTAAATGATTTGTTTTATGTTGCCTTGGTCATTGTGCCTCTTCAAAGCAATAGAAAAGTATCTAAGATAGGAAGAAAACTTGAGTGCTATGGAGTGGAAAGGGTGAGCTAAAAGGTGACACAGTGTGCACCATTCTTGAAACAGCCATGGTGGGGCAGACAAAGGAGTAATGCTAATCGGTTCAAGAGAGAAAAGGCGGGGCTTTCTTGAAGAACATCAGAGGAGCTCATCAGAGGATGAGCTGTTCATTGTCCATGGAGTAGATCCAATCAGGAGTCAGCAGTGAGAATGTACCATGAGATGGCAGGCATGCAGTCATGATGTTGTCAAGTTGTGATATTGTACTACGGCTACAAGCCTTAATACAACATCAAGTTATGATACTGTACTGTGGCTACAAGCATGCCTTTGGGGAATCCGAGTGAATAGAAATGAGACTTCATATCATTTTGAAGCTTTCTGGAAATTTGTAATTATTATAAACATTTTTAATGTGAAGAATAGGATGCACAGCACCTTCCAGGGAAAGGCATGTCCTAGTCAGTCTGCACCCATAAAGCAGCATTTTCCTGGGGTCCAGGTCTCCTCCTGGTGCTCTTGCCTCCTGAAACTGCTTGGCAGCTTCAAACAACAGGAAGTTGGTGAGATAGCTCAGAGAGTAAGGGTGCTTGCCACCAAACCTGAGGACTGAATACTCCACATGGAGAGAAAAAACAGACTCCCACCTCCACGTGTGTACTGTGGCATGTCCTCCAACCACTAAATAAGTAAGTAAATAAATTAATGTTAAAAAAAAAAAAAGATAACTAGGAAGTCATCATCTCTCTGTTCCAGAGGCCAGAACTGATGATCTGACAAGGCCAGAACTCTTCCAGGGGTTCTGGGGAAGAAACACACACACACACACACACACACACACACACACACACACACACACACACACAAAGTGGCATTTTGTCTTTGTAGCCACATCACCTCCTTTCTCTCCTCTTCCTCTCTCCATCTCTTCACCTTCCTCTCCTTCATCTACCTCTTTCTTCCCCCCCCCCCCCGCCTCTCTCCTATTGTCTTTCCTGTCCTCTCTTTCCTCCCTTCACTCTTGCCCTAGGGTCATTCCTGATGCTGTGATTAAACTACCCCATCAAAAATCAAGTTAGGAGAGAAAGGGACTTGATTCAAGTTACATTCCCAGGTACAATGATCACTGTGGAAAATTAAGGTAGAAACTGTCCATCCTAGTCACATCACATTCACTGGCAGAGCAGAGAGAAATGAACACACGCATGCTTGCTTGCTTGCTTGTGCTCAACTTGATCTCTCCATTCCTATACAGTCCCAGACCTCCTGCCTAGGGGATGATGCCGCCCTCAGTGGGCCTGGTCTTCCCACATCAACTAACCATCCAGACAATCCCTTACTGACATGCCTCCAGGCCAACCTGACCTAGATGCCTCAGCTAAGACTGTTCTTAGGTTGTGTCAGGTTGACAACTGAAGTTGGCCATCACACCTTCCTTCCTCTTCTTTCCTCCTCTTCCTCCCCCTTTTCCTCTCCTATTCTTTTCTTTTTCCTCCATCTCTATCCTATGCTACCTCCTCCCCTCCTTACTCTCCTCTCCTTACTTCCTTTCCTTTCTCCTTTCATCTTCCTCCTATCCCTTCCCCACATTCCTACCAACATCCCCTTCTCCCTTTTTAACTTCCTCTTTTTTAT